>NW_027514040.1:0-41677 GCF_048772815.1 Callospermophilus lateralis
ATGTGTACTGATCATTAGCACCAAGTATCATCAAGATTGGGTGAAAAAATATTTGCTGGTATTTCGGAAACTCTTAATTTCTTAGAAGCTTGGCAAACACTCTCAATGAAAGTACTTTTCCACAGTCTGTGCCTAGGGCTACTTGAAGAGGAAACAAGCCATAGAGACAAAACTGAGAACTCTTTTATTTTTTCAAGTTTCAAAGAGCTACTACAAACCATGTTGGATTTAGAGTTCCAAATTCATCTATCTATATATGAGAGAACAGAATGAAACCTAAATATATAAACTGCTACTGTAGACGATCGTTTCAAGCTAGAAGAACAAAATTTGGTGAGCCAAGTGGGATTTGTGTACTGATCATTACCACCAAGTATCATCAAGATTGGGTGAAAAAATATTGGCTGGTATTTCGGAAACTCCTTATTTCTTAGAAGCTTGGCAACCCCTCTCAATGAAAGTGCTTTTCCACAGTCTGTGCCTAGGGCTACTTGAAGAGGAAACAAAAAATAGAGACAAAACTGAGAACTCCTTTATTTTGTCAAGTTTCAAAGAGCTACTACAAACCTTGTTGGATTTAGAGTTCCAAATTCATCTATCTATATATGAGAGAACAGAGGGAAACCTAAATATAAAAACTGCTACTGTAGACGAACGCTTCAACCTAGAAGAACAAAATATGGTGAGCCAAGTGGGATTTGTTTACAGATCATTACCTCCAAGTATCAGTAAGATTGGGTGAAAAAATATTTGCTGGAATTTCTGAAACTCGTAATTTCTTAGAAGCTTGGTCACCCCTCTCAATGAAAGTGCTTTTAAACAGTCTGTGAATAGGGCTACTTGAAGAGGAAACAAACCATACAGACAAAACTGAGAACACCTATATTTTGTCAAGTTTCAAAGAGCTACTACAAACCATGTTGGATTTAGAGTTCCAAATTCATCTATCTATATGGGAGAGAACAGAGGGAAACCTAAATATAAAAACTGCTACTGTAGACGAACGCTTCAACCTAGAAGAACCAAATTTGGTGAGCCAAGTGGGATTTGTGTACTGATCATTAGCACCAAGTATCATCAAGATTGGGTGAAAAAATATTGGCTGGTATTTCAGAAACTCCTTATTTCTTAGAAGCTTGGCAACCCCTCTCAATGAAAGTGCTTTTCCACAGTCTGTGCCTAGGGCTACTTGAAGAGGAAACAAAAAATAGAGACAAAACTGAGAACTCCTTTATTTTGTCAAGTTTCAAAGAGCTACTACAAACCTTGTTGGATTTAGAGTTCCAAATTCATCTATCTATATATGAGAGAACAGAGGGAAACCTAAATATAAAAACTGCTACTGTAGACGAACGCTTCAACCTAGAAGAACAAAATATGGTGAGCCAAGTGGGATTTGTTTACAGATCATTACCTCCAAGTATCAGTAAGATTGGGTGAAAAAATATTTGCTGGAATTTCTGAAACTCGTAATTTCTTAGAAGCTTGGTCACCCCTCTCAATGAAAGTGCTTTTAAACAGTCTGTGAATAGGGCTACTTGAAGAGGAAACAAACCATACAGACAAAACTGAGAACACCTATATTTTGTCAAGTTTCAAAGAGCTACTACAAACCATGTTGGATTTAGAGTTCCAAATTCATCTATCTATATGGGAGAGAACAGAGGGAAACCTAAATATAAAAACTGCTACTGTAGACGAACGCTTCAACCTAGAAGAACCAAATTTGGTGAGCCAAGTGGGATTTGTGTACTGATCATTAGCACCAAGTATCATCAAGATTGGGTGAAAAAATATTGGCTGGTATTTCGGAAACTCCTTATTTCTTAGAAGCTTGGCAACCCCTCTCAATGAAAGTGCTTTTCCACAGTCTGTGCCTAGGGCTACTTGAAGAGGAAACAAAAAATAGAGACAAAACTGAGAACTCCTTTATTTTGTCAAGTTTCAAAGAGCTACTACAAACCTTGTTGGATTTAGAGTTCCAAATTCATCTATCTATATATGAGAGAACAGAGGGAAACCTAAATATAAAAACTGCTACTGTAGACGAACGCTTCAACCTAGAAGAACAAAATATGGTGAGCCAAGTGGGATTTGTTTACAGATCATTACCTCCAAGTATCAGTAAGATTGGGTGAAAAAATATTTGCTGGAATTTCTGAAACTCGTAATTTCTTAGAAGCTTGGTCACCCCTCTCAATGAAAGTGCTTTTAAACAGTCTGTGAATAGGGCTACTTGAAGAGGAAACAAACCATACAGACAAAACTGAGAACACCTATATTTTGTCAAGTTTCAAAGAGCTACTACAAACCATGTTGGATTTAGAGTTCCAAATTCATCTATCTATATGGGAGAGAACAGAGGGAAACCTAAATATAAAAACTGCTACTGTAGACGAACGCTTCAACCTAGAAGAACCAAATTTGGTGAGCCAAGTGGGATTTGTGTACTGATCATTAGCACCAAGTATCATCAAGATTGGGTGAAAAAATATTTGGTGGTATTTCGGAAACTCGTTATTTCTTTGAAGCTTGGCAACCCCTCTCAATGAAGGTGCTTTTCCACAGTCTGTGCCTAGGGCTACTTGAAGAGGAAAGAAACCATAGAGACAAAACTGAGAACTCCTTTATTTTGTCAAGTTTCAAAGAGCTACTACAAACCATGTTTTATTTAGAGTTCCAAAATCTTCTATCTAAATAGGAGAGAACAGAGTGAAACCTGAAAATTAAAACTGCTACTGTAAACGAATGCTTCAACCTAGCAAAACAAAATTTGGTGAGCCAAGTGGGATTTGTGTACTTTTCTTTACCACCACGTATCATCAAGATTGGGTGAAAAAATATTTGCTGGTATTTCTGAAACTCGTAATTTCTTAGAAGCTTGGCAACCCCTCTCAATGAAAGTGCTTTTCCACAGTCTGTGCCTAGGGCTGCTTGAAGAGCAAACAAACCATAGAGACAAAACTGAGAACTCCTTTATTTTGTCAATTTTCAAAGAGCTACTACAAACCATGTTGGATTTAGAGTTCCAAATTCATCTATCTATATGGGAGAGACCAGAGGGAAACCTAAATATAAAAACTGCTACTGTAGACGAACGCTTCAACCTAGAAGAACAAAATTTGGTGAGCCAAGTGGGATTTGTGTACTGATCATTAGCAACAAGTATCATCAAGATTGTGTGAAAAAATATTAGCTGGTATTTCGGTAACTCGTTATTTCTGAGAAGCGTGGCCACCCCTCTCAATGAAAGTTCTTTTCCACAGTCTGTGCCTAGGGCTACTTGAAGAGGAAAAAACCATAGAGACAAAACTGAGAACTCCTTTATTTTGTCAAGTTTCAAAGAGCTACTACACACCATGTTGGATTTAGAGTTCCAAATTCATTTATCTATATAGGAGAGAACAGAGTGAAACCTGAAAATAAAAACTGCTACTGTAAACGAATGCTTCAACCTAGCAAAACAAAATTTGGTGAGCCAAGTGGGATTTGTGTACTTTTCATTACCACCACGTATCATCAAGATTGGGTTAAAAAATATTTGCTGGTATTTCTGAAACTCGTAATTTCTTAGAAGTTTGGCAACCCCTCTCAATGAAAGTGCCTTTCCACAGTCTGTGCCTAGGGCTACTTGAAGAGCAAACAAACCATAGAGACAAAACTGAGAACTCCTTTATTTTGTCAATTTTCAAAGAGCTACTACAAACCATGTTGGATTTAGAGTTCTAAATTCATCTATCTATATATGAGAGAACAGATCGAAACCTAAATTTAAAAACAGCTACTGTAGACGAACGCTTCAACCTAGAAGAACAAAATTTGGTGAGCCAAGTGGGATTTGTGAACTGATCTTAGCAACAAGTATCATCAAGATTGGGTGAAAAAATATTTGATGGTATTTCGGAAACTCGTTATTTCTTAGAAGCTTGGCCACCCCTCTCAATGAAAGTTCTTTTCCACAGTCTGTGCCTAGGGCTACTTGAAGAGGAAACAAACCATAAAGACAAAACTGAGAACTCCTTTATTTTGTCAAGTTTCAAAGAGCTACTACAAACCATGTTGGATTTAGAGTTCAAATTCACCTATCTATATAGGAGAGAACAGAGGGAAACCTAAATATAAAAACTGCTACTGTAGATGAACGCTTCAACCTAGAAGAACAAAATTTGGTGAGTCAAGCGAGATTTGTGTACCGATCATTACCACCAAGTATCATCAAGATTGGGTGAAAAAATATTTGCTGGTATTTCGGAAACTCATTATTTCTTGGAAGCTTGGCAACCCCTTTCAATGAAAGTGCTTTTCCAGAGTCTGTGCCTAGGGCTACTTAAAGAGGAAACAAACCATAGAGACAAAATTGAGAACTCCTTTATTTTGTCAAGTTTCAAATAGCTACTACAAACCATGTTGGATTTAGAGTTCCAAATCCATTTATCTATATAGGAGAGAACAGAGTGAAACCTAAATATCAAAACTTCTACTGTAGACGAACGCTTAAACATAGAAGAACAAAATTTGGTGAGCGAAGTGGAGTTTGTGTACTGATCATTACCACCAAGTATCATCATGATTGGGTGAAAAATATTTGCTGGTATTTCGGAAACTGGTTATTTCTTAGAAGCTTGGCAACCCCTCTCAATGAAAGTGCTTTTTCACAGTCTATGCCTAGGGCTACTTGAAGAGGAAACAAACCGTAGAGACAAAACTGAGAACTCCTTTATTTTGTCAAGTTTCAAATAGCTTCTACAAACCATGTTGGATTTAGAGTTCCAAATTCATCTATCTATATAGGAGAGAACACAGTGAAACCTGAAAATAAAAACTGCTACTGTAAACGAAGGCTTAAAACTAGGAAAACAATATTCGGTTAGCCAAGTGGGATTTGTGTACTTTTCATTACCACCACGTATCATCAAGATTGGGGAAAAAATATTTGCTGGTATTTCGGAAACACGTAATTTCTTGGATGCTTGGCAACCTTTTTCAACGAAAGTTCTTTTCCACAGTCTCTGCTTAGGGCTACTTGAAGAGGAAACAAACCATAGAGACAAAACGGAGAACTCCTTTATTTTGTCATGATTCAACGAGCTACTACAAACCATGTTGGATTTAGAGTTCCACATTCATCTATCTATATAGGAGGGAACAGAGGGTAACCTAAATATAAAAACTGCTACTGTAGACGAACGCTTCAACCTAGAAGAAAAAAAATTGGTGAGCCAATTGGGATTTGTGTACTGATCATTAGCAACAAGTATCATCAAGATTGGGTGAAAAAATACTGGCTGGTATTTCGAAAACTCGTTATTTCTTAGAAGCTTGGCAACCCCTCTCATTGAAAGTGCTTTTCCACAGTGTGTGCCTAGGGCTACTTGAAGAGGAAACAAAGAATAGAGACAAAACTGAGAACTCCTTTATTTTGTCAAGTTTCAAAGAGATACTACAAACCTTGTTGGATATAGAGTTCCAAATTCATCTATCTATATATGAGAGAACAGAGGGAAACCTAAATATAAAAACTGCTACTGTAGACGAACGCTTCAACCTAGAAGTACAAAATTTGGTGAGCCAAGTGGGATTTGTTTACAGATCATTACCACCAAGTATCATCAAGATTGGGTGAAAAAATATTTGCTGGTATTTCTGAAACTCGTAATTTCTTAGAAGCTTGGCAACCCCTCTCAATGAAAGTGCTTTTCCACAGTCTGTGCCTAGGGCTACTTGAAGAGCAAACAAACCACAGAGACAAAACTGAGAACTCCTTTATTTTGTCAATTTTCAAAGAGCTACTACAAACCATGTTGGATTTAGAGTTCCAAATTCATCTATCTATATATGAGAGAACAGAGGGAAACCTAAATTTAAAAACTGCTACTCTAGACGAATGCTTCAACCTAGAAGAACAAAATTTAGTGAGCCAAGTGGGATTTGTGTACTGATCATTAGCAACAAGTATCATCAAGATTGGTGTAAAAATATTTGCTGGTATTTCGGAAACTCGTTATTTCTTAGACGCTTGGCCACCCCTCTCAATGAAAGTTCTTTTCCACAGTCTGTGATTAGGGCTACTTGAAGAGGAAAGAAACCATAGAGACCAAACTGAGAACTCCTTTATTTTGTCAAGTTTCAAAGAGCTACTACAAACCATGTTGGATTTAGAGTTCCAAATTCATCTATCTATATAGGAGAGAACAGAGTGAAACCTGAAAATTAAAACTGCTACTGTAAACGAAGGCTTCAACCTAGCAAAACAAAATTTGGTGAGCCAAGTGGGATTTGTGTACTTTTCATTACCACCACGTATCATCAAGATTGGGTGAAAAAATATTTGCTGGTATTTCTGAAACTCGTAATTTCTTAGAAGCTTGGCAATCCCTCTCAATGAAAGTGCTTTTCCACAGTCTGTGCCTAGGGCTACTTGAAGAGCAAACAAACCATAGAGACAAAACTGAGAACTCCTTTATTTTGTCAAGTTTAAAAGAGCTACTACAAACCATGTTGGATTTAGAGTTCCAAATTCATCTATATATATATATATGAGAGAACAGAGCGAAACCTAAATTTAAAAACTGCTACTGTAGACGAACGCTTAAACATAGAAGAACAAAATTTGGTGAGCCAAGTGGAGTTTGTGTACTGATCATTACCACCAAGTATCATCAAGATTGGGTGAAAAAATATTTGCTGGTATTTTGGAAACTGGTTATTTCTTAGAAGCTTGGCAACCCTTCTCAATGAAAGTGCTTTTTCACAGTCTATGCCTAGGGCTACTTGAAGAGGAAACAAACCATAGAGACAAAACTGAGAACACCTTTATTTTGTCAAGTTTCAAATAGCTTCTACAAACCATGTTGGATTTAGAGTTCCAAATTCATCTATCTATATAGGAGAGAACACAGTGAAACCTGAAAATAAAAACTGCTACTGTAAACGAAGGCTTAAAACTAGGAAAACAATATTTGGTTAGCCAAGTGGGATTTGTGTACTTTTCATTACCACCACGTATCATCAAGATTGGGTGAAAAAATATTTGCTGGTATTTCGGAAACACGTAATTTCTTGGATGCTTGGCAACCTTTTTCAACGAAAGTTCTTTTCCACAGTCTCTGCTTAGGGCTACTTGAAGAGGAAACAAACCATAGAGACAAAACGGAGAACTCCTTTATTTTGTCATGATTCAACGAGCTACTACAAACCATGTTGGATTTAGAGTTCCAAAATCATCTATCTATATAGGAGGGAACAGAGGGTAACCTAAATATAAAAACTTCTACTTTAGACGAACGCTTCATCCTAGAAGAAAAAAAATTGGTGAGCCAATTGGGATTTGTGTACTGATCATTAGCAACAAGTATCATCAAGATTGGGTGAAAAAATACTGGCTGGTATTTCGGAAACTCGTTATTTCTTAGAAGCTTGGCAACCCCTCTCAATGAAAGTGCTTTTCCACAGTGTGTGCCTAGGGCTACCTGAAGAGGAAACAAACCATAGAGACAAATCTGAGAACTCCTTCATTTTGTCAAGTTTCAAAGAGCTACTACAAACCATGTTGGATTTAGAGTTCAAAATCACCTATCTATATAGGAGAGAACAGAGGGAAACCTAAATATAAACTGCTACTGTAGAAGAATGCTTCAACCTAGAAGAACAAAATTTGGTGAGTCAAGTGAGATTTGTGTACTTTTCATTACCACCACGTATCATCAAGATTGGGTGAAAAAATATTTGCTGGTATTTCTGAAACTCGTAATTTCTTAGAAGCTTGGCAACCCCTCTCAATAAAAGTGCTTTTCCACAGTCTGTGCCTAGGGCTACTTGAAGAGCAAACAAACCACAGAGACAAAACTGAGAACTCCTTTATTTTGTCAATTTTCAAAGAGCTACTACAAACCATGTTGGATTTAGAGTTCCAAATTCATCTATCTATATATGAGAGAACAGAGGGAAACCTAAATTTAAAAACTGCTACTGTAGACGAATGCTTCAACCTAGAAGAACAAAATTTAGTGAGCCAAGTGGGATTTGTGTACTGATCATTAGCAACAAGTATCATCAAGATTGGTGTAAAAATATTTGCTGGTATTTCGGAAACTCGTTATTTCTTAGACGCTTGGCCACCCCTCTCAATGAAAGTTCTTTTCCACAGTCTGTGATTAGGGCTACTTGAAGAGGAAAGAAACCATAGAGACCAAACTGAGAACTCCTTTATTTTGTCAAGTTTCAAAGAGCTACTACAAACCATGTTGGATTTAGAGTTCCAAATTCATCTATCTATATAGGAGAGAACAGAGTGAAACCTGAAAATTAAAACTGCTACTGTAAACGAAGGCTTCAACCTAGCAAAACAAAATTTGGTGAGCCAAGTGGGATTTGTGTACTTTTCATTACCACCACGTATCATCAAGATTGGGTGAAAAAATATTTGCTGGTATTTCTGAAACTCGTAATTTCTTAGAAGCTTGGCAATCCCTCTCAATGAAAGTGCTTTTCCACAGTCTGTGCCTAGGGCTACTTGAAGAGCAAACAAACCATAGAGACAAAACTGAGAACTCCTTTATTTTGTCAATTTTCAAAGAGCTACTACAAACCATGTTGGATTTAGAGTTCCAAATTCATCTATATATATATATATGAGAGAACAGAGCGAAACCTAAATATAAAAACTGCTACTGTAGACGAACGCTTAAACATAGAAGAACAAAATTTGGTGAGCCAAGTGGAGTTTGTGTACTGATCATTACCACCAAGTATCATCAAGATTGGGTGAAAAAATATTTGCTGGTATTTTGGAAACTGGTTATTTCTTAGAAGCTTGGCAACCCTTCTCAATGAAAGTGCTTTTTCACAGTCTATGCCTAGGGCTACTTGAAGAGGAAACAAACCATAGAGACAAAACTGAGAACACCTTTATTTTGTCAAGTTTCAAATAGCTTCTACAAACCATGTTGGATTTAGAGTTCCAAATTCATCTATCTATATAGGAGAGAACACAGTGAAACCTGAAAATAAAAACTGCTACTGTAAACGAAGGCTTAAAACTAGGAAAACAATATTTGGTTAGCCAAGTGGGATTTGTGTACTTTTCATTACCACCACGTATCATCAAGATTGGGTGAAAAAATATTTGCTGGTATTTCGGAAACACGTAATTTCTTGGATGCTTGGCAACCTTTTTCAACGAAAGTTCTTTTCCACAGTCTCTGCTTAGGGCTACTTGAAGAGGAAACAAACCATAGAGACAAAACGGAGAACTCCTTTATTTTGTCATGATTCAACGAGCTACTACAAACCATGTTGGATTTAGAGTTCCAAAATCATCTATCTATATAGGAGGGAACAGAGGGTAACCTAAATATAAAAACTTCTACTTTAGACGAACGCTTCATCCTAGAAGAAAAAAAATTGGTGAGCCAATTGGGATTTGTGTACTGATCATTAGCAACAAGTATCATCAAGATTGGGTGAAAAAATACTGGCTGGTATTTCGGAAACTCGTTATTTCTTAGAAGCTTGGCAACCCCTCTCAATGAAAGTGCTTTTCCACAGTGTGTGCCTAGGGCTACCTGAAGAGGAAACAAACCATAGAGACAAATCTGAGAACTCCTTCATTTTGTCAAGTTTCAAAGAGCTACTACAAACCATGTTGGATTTAGAGTTCAAATTCACCTATCTATATAGGAGAGAACAGAGGGAAACCTAAATATAAACTGCTACTGTAGAAGAATGCTTCAACCTAGAAGAACAAAATTTGGTGAGTCAAGTGAGATTTGTGTACTTTTCATTACCACCACGTATCATCAAGATTGGGTGAAAAAATATTTGCTGGTATTTCTGAAACTCGTAATTTCTTAGAAGCTTGGCAACCCCTCTCAATAAAAGTGCTTTTCCACAGTCTGTGCCTAGGGCTACTTGAAGAGCAAACAAACCACAGAGACAAAACTGAGAACTCCTTTATTTTGTCAATTTTCAAAGAGCTACTACAAACCATGTTGGATTTAGAGTTCCAAATTCATCTATCTATATATGAGAGAACAGAGGGAAACCTAAATTTAAAAACTGCTACTGTAGACGAATGCTTCAACCTAGAAGAAAAAAATTTAGTGAGCCAAGTGGGATTTGTGTACTGATCATTAGCAACAAGTATCATCAAGATTGGTGTAAAAATATTTGCTGTTATTTCGGAAACTCGTTATTTCTTAGACGCTTGGCCACCCCTCTCAATGAAAGTTCTTTTCCACAGTCTGTGCCTAGGGCTACTTGAAGAGGAAAGAAACCATAGAGACCAAACTGAGAACTCCTTTATTTTGTCAAGTTTCAAAGAGCTACTACAAACCATGTTGGATTTAGAGTTCCAAATTCATCTATCTATATAGGAGAGAACAGAGTGAAACCTGAAAATAAAAACTGCTACTGTAAACGAAGGCTTCAACCTAGCAAAACAAAATTTGGTGAGCCAAGTGGGATTTGTGTACTTTTCATTACCACCACGTATCATCAAGATTGGGTGAAAAAATATTTGCTGGTATTTCTGAAACACGTAATTTCTTAGAAGCTTGGCAATCCCTCTCAATGAAAGTGCTTTTCCACAGTCTGTGCCTAGGGCTACTTGAAGAGCAAACAAACCATAGAGACAAAACTGAGAACTCCTTTATTTTGTCAATTTTCAAAGAGCTACTACAAACCATGTTGGATTTAGAGTTCCAAATTCATCTATCTATATATGAGAGAACAGAGTGAAACCTAAATATAAAAACTGCTACTGTAGACGAAAGCTTAAACATAGAAGAACAAAATTTGGTGAGCCAAGTGGAGTTTGTGTACTTATCATTACCACCAAGTATCATCAAGATTGGGTGAAAAAATATTTGCTGGTATTTTGGAAACTGGTTATTTCTTAGAAGCTTGGCAACCCCTCTCAATGAAAGTGCTTTTTCACAGTCTATGCCTAGGGCTACTTCAAGAGGAAACAAACCATAGAGACAAAAATGAGAACTCCTTTATTTTATCAAGTTTCAAAGAGCTTCTACAAACCATGTTGGATTTAGAGTTCCAAATTCATCTAACTATCTAGGAGAGAACACAGTGAAACCTGAAAATAAAAACTGCTATTGTAAACGAAGGCTTCAACATAGCAAAACAAAATTTGGTGAGCCAAGTGGGATTTGTGTACTGATCATTAGCAACAAGTATCATCAAGATTGGGTGAAAAAATATTTGCTGGTTTTTCGGAAACTCGTTATTTCTTAGAAGCTTGACCAACCCTCCCAATGAAAGTTCTTTTCAACAGTCTGTGCCTAGGGCTACTTGAAGAGGAAACAAACCATAGAGGCAAAACTGAGAACTCCTTTATTTTGTCAAGTTTCAAAGAGCTACTACAAACCTTGTCGGATTTAGAGTTCCAAATTCATCTATCTATATAGGAGTGAACAGAGGGAAACCTAAATATAAAAAATGCTACTGTAGACGAACGCTTCAACCTAGAAGAACAAAATTTGGTGAGCCAAGTGGGATTTGTGTACTGATCATTAGCTCCAAGTATCATCAAGATTGGGTGAAAAAATATTTGGTGGTATTTCGGAAACTCGTTATTTCTTAGAAGCTTGGCAACCCCTCTCAATGAAAGTGCTATTCCACAGTCTGTGCCTAGGGCTCCTTGAACATTAAACAAACCATAGAGACAAAACTAAGAACTCCTTTATTTTGTCAAGTTTCAAAGAGCTACTACAAACCATGTTGGATTTAGAGTTCCAAATTCATCTATCTATATAGGAGAGAACATAGGGAAACCTAAATATAAAAACTGCCACAGTAGACGAACACTTCAACCTAGAAAAACAATATTTGGTGAGTCAAGTGGGATTTGTGTACTGATCATTACCACCATGTATCATCAAGATTGGGTGAAAAAATATTTCTGGTATTTCAGAAACTAATTATTTCTTAGAAGCTTGGAAAACCATCTCAATGAAAGTGCTTTTCCAGAGTCTGTGCCTAGGGCTACTTGAAGAGGAAACAAACCATAGAAACAAAACTGAGAACTCCTTTATTTTGTCAAGTTTCAAAGAGCTACTACAAATCATGTTGGATTTAGAGTTCCAAATTCATCTATCTATATAGGAGAGAACAGAGGGAAACCTAAATATAAAAACTGCTACTGTAGACGAACGCTTCAACCTAGAAGAAGAAAATTTGGTGAGCCAAGTGGGACTTGTGAACTGATTATTAGCAACAAGTATCATCAAGATTGGGTGAAAAAATATTTGCTGGTATTTCGGAAACTCGTTATTTCTTAGAAGCTTGGCAACCCCTCTCAATGAAAGTGCTTTTCCACAGTCTGTGACTAGGGCTACTTGAAGAGGAAACAAACCATAGAGACAAAACTGAGAACTCCTTTATTTTGTCAAGTTTCAATGAGCTACTACAAACCATGTTTTATTTAGAGTTCCAAATTCATCTATCTAATTAGGAGAGAACAGAGGGAAATCTAAATATAAAAACTGCTAGTGTAGACGAAAGCTTCAAACTAGAAGAACAAAATTTGGTGAGCCAAGTGGGATTTGTGTACTGATCATTACCACCAAGTATCATCAGTTTGGGTGAAAAAATATTTGCTGGTATTTCGGAAACTCGTTATTTCTTAGATGCTTGGCAACCCATCTCAATGAAAGTGCTTTTCCAAAGTCTGTACCTAGGGCTACTTGAAGAGGAAACAAACCATAGAGACAAAACTGAGAACTGCTTTATTTTGTCACGTTTCAAAGAGCTGCTACAAACCATGTTGGATTTAGAGTTCCAAATTCATCTATCTATATAGGAGAGAACAGAGGGAAACCTAAATATAAAAACTGCTACTGTAGACGAACACTTCAACCTAGAAGAACAAAATTTGGTGAGCCAAGTGGGACTTGTGTACTGATTATTAGCAACAAGTATCATCAAGATTGGGTGAAAAAATATTTGCTGGTATTTCGCAAACTCGTTATTTCTTAGATGCTTGGCAACCCATCTCAATGAAAGTGCTTTTCCACAGTCTGTACCTAGGGCTATTTGAAGAGGAAACAAACCATAGAGACAAAACTGAGAACTCCTTTATTTTGTCAAGTTTCAAAGAGCTACTACAAATCATGTTGGATTTAGAGTTCCAAATTCATCTATCTATATAGGAGAGAACAGAGGGAAACCAAAATATAAAAAGTGCTACTGTAGACGAACCCTTCAACCTAGAATAACAAAATTTGGTGAGCCAAGTGGGAAATGTGTACTGATCATTACCACCAAGTATCATCAAGATTGGGTGAAAAAATATTTGCTGGTATTTCGGAACCTCGTAATTTCTTAGAAGCTTGGCAACCCCTCTCAATGAAAGTGCTTTTCCACAGTCTGTGCCTAGGGCTACTTGAAGCGGAAACAAACCATAGAGACAAAACTGACAACTCCTTTATTTTGTCAAGTTTCAAAGAGCTACTACAAACCATGTTGGATTTAGAGTTCCAAATTCATCTATCTATATAGGAGAGAACTGAGGGAAAGCTAAATATAAAAAATGCTACTGTAGACGAACGCTTCAACCTAGAAGAAGAAAATTTGGTGAGCCAAGTGGGACTTGTGAACTGATTATTAGCAACAAGTATCATCAAGATTGGGTGAAAAAATATTTGCTGGTACTTCGGAAACTCGTTATTTCTTAGAAGCTTCGCAACCACTCTCAATGAAAGTGCTTTTCCACACTCTGTGACTAGGGCTACTTGAAGAGGAAACAAACCATAGAGACAAACCTGAGAACTCCTTTATTTTGTCAAGTTTCAAATAGCTACTACAAACCATGTTTCATTTAGAGTTCCAAATTCATCTATCTAAATAGGAGAGAACAGAGGGAAATCTAAATATAAAAACTGCTAGTGTAGACGAAAGCTTCAAACTAGAAGAACAAAATTTGTGAGCCAAGTGGGATTTGTGTACTGATCATTACCACCAAGTATCATCAGTTTGGGTGAAAAAATATTTGCTGGTATTTCGGAAACTCGTTATTTCTTAGATGCTTGGCAACCCATCTCAATGAAAGTGCTTTTCCAAAGTCTGTACCTAGGGCTACTTGAAGAGGAAACAAACCATAGAGACAAAACTGAGAACTGCTTTATTTTTTCACGTTTCAAAGAGCTGCTACAAACCATGTTGGATTTAGAGTTCCAAATTCATCTATCTATATAGGAGAGAACAGAGGGAAACCTAAATATAAAAACTGCTACTGTAGACGAACACTTCAACCTAGAAAAACAAAATTTGGTGAGTCAAGTGGGATTTGTGTACTGATCATTACCACCAAGTATCATCAAGATTGGGTGGAAAAATATTTGCTGGTGTTTCTGAAACTAATTATTTCTTAGAAGCTTGGCAAACCATCTCAATGAAAGTGCTTTTCCAGAGTCTGTGCCTAGGGCTACTTGAAGAGGAAACAAACCATAGAGACAAAACTGAGAACTCCTTTATTTTGTCAAGTTTAAAAGAGCTACTACAAACCATGTTGGATTTAGAGTTCCAAATTCATCTATCTATATAGGAGAGAACAGAGAGAAACCTAAATATAAAACTGCTACTGCAGACGAAAGCTTCAACCTAGAAGAACAAAATTTGGTGAGCCAAGTGGGAAATGTGTACTGATCATTACCACCAAGTATCATCAAGATTGGGTGAAAAAATATTTGCTGGTATTTCGGAACCTCGTAATTTCCTAGAAGCTCGGCAACCCCTCTCAATGAAAGTGCTTTTCCACAGTCTGTGCCTAGGGCTACTTGAAGCGGAAACAAACCATAGAGACAAAACTGACAACTCCTTTATTTTGTCAAATTTCAAAGAGCTACTAGAAAACATGTTGGATTTAGAGTTCCAAATTCATCTATCTATATAGGAGAGAACTGAGGGAAACCTAATTATATAAAATGCTACTGTAGACGAACGCTTCAACCTAGAAGAACAAAATTTGGTGAGCCAAGTGGGACTTGTGTACTGATTATTAGCAACAAGTATCATCAAGATTGGGTGAAAAAATATTTGCTGGTATTTCGGAAACTCGTTATTTCTTAGAAGCTTGGCAAACCCTCTCAATGAAAGTGCTTTTCCACAGTCTGTGACTAGGGCTACTTGAAGAGGAAACAAACCATAGAGACAAAACTGAGAACTCCTTTATTTTGTCAAGTTTCAAAGAGCTACTACAAACCATGTTTTATTTAGAGTTCCAAATTTATCTATCAAAATAGGAGAGAACAGAGGGAAATCTAAATATAAAAACTGCTACTGTAGACGAAAGCTTCAAACTTGAAGAACAAAATTTGGTGAGCCAAGTGGGATTTGTGTACTGATCATTACCACCAAGAATCATCAAGATTGGGTGAAAAAATATTTGCTGTTATTTCAGAAACTAATTATTTCTTAGAAGCTTGGCAAACCATCTCAATGAAATTGCTTTTCCAGAGTCTGTGCCTAGGGCTACTTGAAGAGGAAACAAACCATAGAGACAAAACTGAGAACTCCTTTATTTTGTCAAGTTTCAAAGAGCTACTACAAATCATGTTGGATTTAGAGTTCCAAATTCATCTATCTATATAGGAGAGAACAGAGGGAAACCTAAATATAAAAAATGCTACTGTAGACGAACGCTTCAACATAGAAGTACAAAACTTTGGTGAGCCAAGTGGGATTTGTGTACTGATCATTACCACCAAGTATCATCAAGATTGGGTGAAAAAATATTTGCTGGTATTTCGTAAACTCGTAATTTCTTAGAAGCTTGGCAACCCCTCTCAATGAAAGTGCTTTTCCACAGTCTGTGCCTAGGGCTACTTGAAGAGGAACAAACCATAGAGACAAAACTGAGAACTCCATTATTATGTCAAGTTTCAAAGCGCTACTAAAAACCATGTTGGATTTAGAGTTCCAAATTCATCTATCTATATAGGAGAGAACAGAGGGAAACCTAAATATAAAAAGTGATACTGTAGACGAACGCTTCAACCTAGAATAACAAAATTTGGTGAGCCAAGTGGGATTTGTGAACTGATCATTACCACCGAGTATCATCAAGATTGGGTGAAAAAATATTTGCTGGTATTTCGGAACCTCGTTATTTCTTAGAAGCTTGGCAACCCCTCTCAATGAAAGTGCTTTTCCACAGTCTGTGCCTAGGTCTACTTGAAGAGGAAACAAACCATAGAGACAAAACTGAGAACTCCTTTATTTTGTCAAGTTTCAAAGAGCTACTACAAACCATGTTTTATTTAGAGTTCCAAATTTATCTATCAAAATAGGAGAGAACAGAGGGAAATCTAAATATAAAAACTGCTACTGTAGACGAAAGCTTCAAACTTGAAGAACAAAATTTGGTGAGCCAAGTGGGATTTGTGTACTGATCATTACCACCAAGAATCATCAAGATTGGGTGAAAAAATATTTGCTGTTATTTCAGAAACTAATTATTTCTTAGAAGCTTGGCAAACCATCTCAATGAAATTGCTTTTCCAGAGTCTGTGCCTAGGGCTACTTGAAGAGGAAACAAACCATAGAGACAAAACTGAGAACTCCTTTATTTTGTCAAGTTTCAAAGAGCTACTACAAATCATGTTGGATTTAGAGTTCCAAATTCATCTATCTATATAGGAGAGAACAGAGGGAAACCTAAATATAAAAAATGCTACTGTAGACGAACGCTTCAACATAGAAGTACAAAACTTTGGTGAGCCAAGTGGGATTTGTGTACTGATCATTACCACCAAGTATCATCAAGATTGGGTGAAAAAATATTTGCTGGTATTTCGGAAACTCGTAATTTCTTAGAAGCTTGGCAACCCCTCTCAATGAAAGTGCTTTTCCACAGTCTGTGCCTAGGGCTACTTGAAGAGGAACAAACCATAGAGACAAAACTGAGAACTCCATTATTATGTCAAGTTTCAAAGCGCTACTAAAAACCATGTTGGATTTAGAGTTCCAAATTCATCTATCTATATAGGAGAGAACAGAGGGAAACCTAAATATAAAAAGTGATACTGTAGACGAACGCTTCAACCTAGAATAACAAAATTTGGTGAGCCAAGTGGGATTTGTGAACTGATCATTACCACCGAGTATCATCAAGATTGGGTGAAAAAATATTTGCTGGTATTTCGGAACCTCGTTATTTCTTAGAAGCTTGGCAACCCCTCTCAATGAAAGTGCTTTTCCACAGTCTGTGCCTAGGTCTACTTGAAGAGGAAACAAACCATAGAGACAAAACTGAGAACTCCTTTATTTTGTCAAGTTTCACAGAGCTACTAGAAACCATGTTGGATTTAGAGTTCCAAATTCATCTATCTATATAGGAGAGAACAGAGAGAAACCTAAATATAAAAACTGCTACTGCAGACGAACGCTTCAACCTAGAAGAACAAAATTTGGTGAGCCAAGTGGGAAATGTGTACTGATCATTACCACCAAGTATCATCAAGATTGGGTGAAAAAATATTTGCTGGTATTTCGCAAACTCGTTATTTCTTAGATGCTTGGCAACCCATCTCAATGAAAGTGCTTTTCCACAGTCTGTACCTAGGGCTATTTGAAGAGGAAACAAACCATAGAGACAAAACTGAGAACTCCTTTATTTTGTCAAGTTTCAAAGAGCTACTACAAATCATGTTGGATTTAGAGTTCCAAATTCATCTATCTATATAGGAGAGAACAGAGGGAAACCTAAATATAAAAACTGCTACTGTAGACGAACGCTTCAACCTAGAAGTACAAAATTTTGGTGAGCCAAGTGGGATTTGTGTACTGATCATTACCACAAAGTATCATCAAGATTGGGTGAAAAAATATTTGCTGGTATTTCGAAAACTCGTAATTTCTTAGAAGCTTGGCAACCCCTCTCAAAGGTAGTGCTTTTCCACAGTCTGTGCCTAGGGCTACTAGAAGAGAAACAAACCATAGAGACAAAACTGAGAACTCCTTTATTTTGTCAAGTTTCAAAGCGCTACTAAAAACCATGTTGGATTTAGAGTTCCAAATTCATCTATCTATATAGGAGAGAACAGAGGGAAACCTAAATATAAAAAGTGCTACTGTAGACGAACGCTTCAACCTAGAATAACAAAATTTGGTGAGCCAAGTGGGAAATGTGTACTGATCATTACCACCAAGTATCATCAAGATTGGGTGAAAAAATATTTGCTGGTATTTCGGAACCTCGTAATTTCTTAGAAGCTTGGCAACCCCTCTCAATGAAAGTGCTTTTCCACAGTCTGTGCCTAGGGCTACTTGAAGCGGAAACAAACCATAGAGACAAAACTGACAACTCCTTTATTTTGTCAAGTTTCAAAGAGCTACTAGAAAACATGTTGGATTTAGAGTTCCAAATTCATCTATCTATATAGGAGAGAACTGAGGGAAACCTAATTATATAAAATGCTACTGTAGACGAACGCTTCAACCTAGAAGAACAAAATTTGGTGAGCCAAGTGGGACTTGTGTACTGATTATTAGCAACAAGTATCATCAAGATTGGGTGAAAAAATATTTGCTGGTATTTCGGAAACTCGTTATTTCATAGAAGCTTGGCAACCCCTCTCAATGAAAGTGCTTTTCCACAGTCTGAGACTAGGGCTACTTGAAGAGGAAACAAACCATAGAGACAAAACTGAGAACTTCTTTATTTTGTCAAGATTCAAAAAGCTACTACAAACCATGTTTTATTTAGAGTTCCAAATTCATCTATCTAAATAGGAGAGAACAGAGGGAAATCTAAATATAAAAACTGCTACTGTAGACGAAAGCTTCAAACTTGAAGAGCAAAATTTGGTGAGCCAAGTGGGATTTCTGTACTGATCATTACCACCAAGTATCATCAAGTTTGGGTGAAAAAATATTTGCTGGTATTTCGGAAACTCGTTATTTCTTAGATGCTTGGCAACCCATCTCAATGAAAGTGCTTTTCCACAGTCTGTACCTAGGGCTACATGAAGAGGAAACAAACCATAGAGACAAAACTGAGAACTCCTTTATTTTGTCACGTTTCAAAGAGCTACTACAAACCATGTTGGATTTAGAGTTCCAAATTCATCTATCTATATAGGAGAGAACAGAGGGAAACCTAAATATAAAAACTGCTACTGTAAACAAACGCTTCAACCTAGAAGAACAAAATTTGGTGGGCCAAGTGGGATCTGTGTACTTGTCATTACCACCACGTATCACCAACATTGGTTGAAGAAATATTTGCTGGTATTTTATATACTCGTAATTTCTTGGAAGCTTGGCAACCCCTTTCAATGAGAGTGCTTTCCCACAGTCTCTGCTTAGGGCTACATCAAGCGGAAAAAAATCATAGAAACAAAACTGAGAACTCCTTTATTTTGTCAAGTTTCAAAGAGCTACTACAAACCATGTTGGATTTAGAGTTTCAAAATAATATGTCTATAGAGGAGAGAACTGAGGGAACCTAAAAATATAAACTGCTACTGTAAACGAACGCTTCAACCTAGAAGAACAAAATTTGGTGAGTCAAGTGGGATTTGTGTACCGATCATTACCACCAAGTATCATCAAGTTTGGGTGAAAAAATATTTGCTGGTATTTCGCAAACTCGTTATTTCTTAGATGCTTGGCAACCCATCTCAATGAAATTGCTTATCCACAGTCTGTACCTAGGGCTACTTGAAGAGGAAACAAACCATAGAGACAAAACTGAGAACTCCTTTATTTTGTCACGTTTCAAAGAGCTACTACAAACCATGTTGGATTTAGAGTTCCAAATTCATCTATCTATATAGGAGAGAACAGAGGGAAACCTAAATATAAAAACTGCTACTGTAGACGAAAACTTCTACCTAGAAAAACAAAATTTGGTGAGTCAAGTGGGTATTGTGTACTGATCATTACCACCAAGTATCATCAAGATTGGGTGAAAAAATATTTGCTGGTATTTCAGAAACTAATTATTTCTTAGAAGCTTGGCAAACCATCTCAATGAAAGTGCTTTTCCAGAGTCTGTGCCTAGGGCTACTTGAAGAGGAAACAAACCATAGAGACAAAACTGAGAACTCCTTTATTTTGTCAAGTTTCAAAGAGCTACTACAAATCATGTTGGATTTAGAGTTCCAAATTCATCTATCTATATAGGAGAGAACAGAGGGAAACCTAAATATAAAAAATGCTACTGTAGACGAACGCTTCAACATAGAAGTACAAAATTTTGGTGAGCCAAGTGGGATTTGTGTACTGATCATTACCACCAAGTATCATCAAAATTGGGTGAAAAAATATTTGCTGGTATTTCGGAAACTCGTAATTTCTTAGAAGCTTGGCAACCCCTCTCAATGAAAGTGCTTTTCCACAGTCTGTGCCTAGGGCTACTTGAAGAGGAATAAACCATAGAGACAAAACTGAGAACTCCATTATTTTGTCAAGTTTCAAAGCGCTACTAAAAACCATGTTGTATTTAGAGTTCCAAATTCATCTATCTATATAGGAGAGAACAGAGGGAAACCTAAATATAAAAAGTGCTACTGTAGACGAACGCTTCAACCTAGAATAACAAAATTTGGTGAGCCAAGTGGGATTTGTGAACTGATCATTACCACCGAGTATCATCAAGATTGGGTGAAAAAATATTTGCTGGTATTTCGGAACCTCGTTATTTCTTAGAAGCTTGGCAAACCCTCTCAATGAAAGTGCTTTTCCACAGTCTGTGCCTAGGGCTACTTGAAGAGGAAACAAACCATAGAGACAAAACTGAGAACTCCTTTATTTTGTCAAGTTTCAAAGCGCTACTAAAAACCATGTTGGATTTAGAGTTCCAAATTCATCTATCTATATAGGAGAGAACAGAGGGAAACCTAAATATAAAAAGTGCTACTGTAGAGGAACGCTTCAACCTAGAATAACTAAATTTGGTGAGCCAAGTGGGAAATGTTTACTGATCATTAGCACCAAGTATCATCAAGATTGGGTGAAAAAATATTTGCTGGTATTTCGGAAACTCGTTATTTCTTAGAAGCTTGGCCACCCCTCTCAATGAAATTGCTTTTCCACAGTCTGTGCCTAGGGCTACTTGAAGAGGAAACAAACCATAGAGACAAAACTGAGAACTCCTTTATTTTGTCAAGTTTCACAGAGCTACTACAAACCATGTTGGATTTAGACTTCCAAATTCATCTATCTATATAGGAGAGAACTGAGGGAAACCTAAATATAAAAAATGCTACTGTAGACGAACGCTTCAACCTAGAAGAACAAAATTTGGTGAGCCAAGTGGGACTTGTGTACTGATTATTAGCAACAAGTATCATCAAGATTGGGTGAAAAAATATTTGCTGGTATTTCGGAAACTCGTTATTTCATAGAAGCTTGGCAACCCCTCTCAATGAAAGTGCTTTTCCACAGTCTGAGACTAGGGCTACTTGAAGAGGAAACAAACCATAGAGACAAAACTGAGAACTTCTTTATTTTGTCAAGATTCAAAAAGCTACTACAAACCATGTTTTATTTAGAGTTCCAAATTCATCTATCTAAATAGGAGAGAACAGAGGGAAATCTAAATATAAAAACTGCTACTGTAGACGAAAGCTTCAAACTTGAAGAGCAAAATTTGGTGAGCCAAGTGGGATTTCTGTACTGATCATTACCACCAAGTATCATCAAGTTTGGGTGAAAAAATATTTGCTGGTATTTCGGAAACTCGTTATTTCTTAGATGCTTGGCAACCCATCTCAATGAAAGTGCTTTTCCACAGTCTGTACCTAGGGCTACATGAAGAGGAAACAAACCATAGAGACAAAACTTAGAACTCCTTTATTTTGTCACGTTTCAAAGAGCTACTACAAACCATGTTGGATTTAGAGTTCCAAATTCATCTATCTATATAGGAGAGAACAGAGGGAAACCTAAATATAAAAACTGCTACTGTAAACAAACGCTTCAACCTAGAAGAACAAAATTTGGTGGGCCAAGTGGGATCTGTGTACTTGTCATTACCACCACGTATCACCAACATTGGTTGAAGAAATATTTGGTGGTATTTCATATACTCGTAATTTCTTGGAAGCTTGGCAACCCCTTTCAATGAGAGTGCTTTCCCACAGTCTCTGCTTAGGGCTACATGAAGCGGAAACAAATCATAGAGAAAAAACTGAGAACTCCTTTATTTTGTCAAGTTTCAAAGAGCTACTACAAACCATGTTGGATTTAGAGTTTCAAAATAATATGTCTATAGAGGAGAGAACTGAGGGAACCTAAAAATATAAACTGCTACTGTAAACGAACGCTTCAACCTAGAAGAACAAAATTTGGTGAGTCAAGTGGGATTTGTGTACCGATCATTACCACCAAGTATCATCAAAATTGGGTGAAAAAATATTTGCTGGTATTTCAGAAACTCGTAATTTCTTGGAAGCTTGGCAACACCTTTCAATGAAAGTTCTTTATCAGTCTCTGCTTAGGGCTACATGAAGCGGAAACAAATCATGGAGACAAAACTGAGAACTCCTTTATTTTGTCAGGTTTCAAAGAGCTACTTCAAACCATGTTGGATTTAGAGTTCCAAAATCATCTATATATATAGGAGAGAACAGAGGGAACCTAAAAATAAAAACTGCTACTGTAAACGAACGCTTCAACCTAGAAGAACAAAATTTGGTGAGTCAATTGGGATTTGTGAACCGATCATTACCACCAAGTATCATCAAGATTGGGTGAAAAAATATTTGCAGGTATTTCGGAAACTCGTTATTTCTTAGAACCGTGGCCACACCTCTCAATGAAAGTGCTTTTTCACAGTCTGTACCCTGGGCTACTTGAAGAGGAAACAAACCATAGAGACCAAACTGAGAACTCCTTTATTTTGTCAAGTTTCAAAGAGCTACTACTAACCATGTTGGATTTAGAGTTCCAAATTCATCATCTATATAGGAGAGAAAAGAGTGAAACCTAAGAATAAAAATTGCGACTGTAAACGAACGCTTCAACCTAGAAGAAAAAAATTTGGTGAGACAATTGGGATCTGTGTACTTGTCATTACCACCACGTATCACAACATTGGGTGAAGAAATATTTGCTGGTATTTCAGACACTCGTAATTTCTTGGAAGCTTGGCAACCCCTTTCAATGAGAGTGCTTTCCCACAGTCTCTGCTTAGGGCTACATGAAGCGGAAACAAATCATAGAGAAAAAACTGAGAACTCTTTTATTTTGTCAAGTTTCAAAAAGCTACTACAAACCATGTTGGATTTCGAGTTCCAAAATCATCTGTCTATATAGGAGAGAACTGAGGGAACCTAAAAATATAAACTGCTACTGTAAACGAACGCTTCAACCTAGAAGAACAAAATTTGGTGAGTCAAGTGCGATTTGTGTACCGATCATTACCACCAAGTATCATCAAGATTGGGTGAAAAAATATTTGCTGGTATTTCGGAAACTCGTTATTTCTTAGAAGCTTGGCAACCCCTCTCAATGAAAGTGCTTTTCCACAGTCTGTGCCTAGGGATACTTGAAGAGGAAACAAACCATAGAGACAAAACTGAGAACTCCTTTACTTTGTCAAGTTACAAAGATCTACTACAAACCATGTTGGATTTAGAGTTCCAAATTCATCTATCTATATTGGAGAGAATAGAGTGAAACCTAAAAATAAAAACTGCTACTGTAAACGAAAGCTTCAACCTAGAAGAAGAAAATTTGGTGAGTCAATTGGGATTTGTGAACCGATCATTACCACCAAGTATCATCAAGATTGGGTGAAAAAATATTTGCTGGTATTTCGGAAACTCGTTTTTTCTTAGAAGCTTGGCAACCCCTCTCAATGAAAGTGCTTTTCCACAGTCTGTGCCTAGGGATACTTAAAGGGGAAACAAACCATAGAGACAAAACTGAGAATTCCTTTATTTTGTCAAGTTTCAAAGAGCTACTACAAACCATGTTGGCTTTAGAGTTCCAAATTCATCTATCTATATAGGAGAGAACAGAGTGAAACCTAAAAATAAAAACTGCTACTGTAAACGAACGCTTCAACCTAGAAGAACAAAATTTGGTGAGCCAAGTGGGATTTGTGTACTTGTCATTACCACCATGTATCATCCACATTGGATGAAAAAATATTTGCTGGTATTTCGGAAACTCGTAATTTCTTGGAAGCTTGGCAACCCCTCTCAATGAAAGTGCTTTTCCACAGTCTGTGCTTCGGGCTACTTGAAGAGAAAACAAACCTTTGAGACAAGACTGAGAACTCCTTTATTTTGACAAGCTTCAAGAAGCTACTACAAACCATGTTGGATTTAGAGTTCCAAATTCTGCTATCTATATAGGAGAGAACAGAGGGAAACGTAAATATAAAAAGTGCTAATGTAGACGATCACTTCAACCTAGAAGAACAAAATTTGGTGAGCCAAGTGGGATTTGTGTACTGATCATTACCACCACGTATGATCAACATTGGGTGAAAAAATATTTGCTGGTATTTCGGAAACTCGTTATTTCTTAGAAGATTGGCAACCCCTCTCAATGAAAGTGATTTTCCACAGTCTGTGCCTAGGGCTACTTGAAGAGGAAACAAACCATAGAGACAAAACTGAGAACTCTTTATTTTGTCAAGTTTCAAAGAGCTACTACAAACCATGTTGGATTTAGAGTTCCAAATTCATCTATCTACATAGAAGAGAACAGTGGGAAACCTAAATATAAAAAATGCTACTGTAGATGATCTCTACAAACTAGAAGAACAAAATTTGGTGAGCCAAGTGGGATTTGTGTACTGATCATTACCACCACGTATGATCAACATTGGGTGAAAAAATATTTGCTGCTATTTCGGAACCTCGTTATTTCTTAGAAGCTTGGCAACCCCTCTCAATGAAAGTGCTTTTCCACAGTCTGTGCCTAGGGCTACCTGAAGAGGAAACAAACCATAGAGACAAAACTGAGAACTTCTTTATTTTGTCAAGTTTCAAAGAGCTACTACAAAATATGTTGGATTTAGAGTTCCAAATTCATGTATCTCTATAGGAGAGAACAGAGGGAAACCTAAAAATAAAAACTGCTAATGTAAAAGAACGCTTCAAACTAGAAGAACAAAATTTGGTGAGCCAAGTGGGATTTGTGTACTGATCATTACCACCAAGTATCATCAACATTGGGTGAAAAAAAATTTGCTGGTATTTCGGAAACTCTTTATTTCTTAGAAGGTTGGCAACCCCTCTCAATGAAAGTGCTTTTCCACAGTCTGTGCCTCCGGCTACTTGAAGAGGAAACAAACCATAGAGACAAAACTGAGAACTCCTTTATTTTGTCAAGTTTCAAAGAGCTACTAAAAACCAAATTGGATTTAGAGTTCCAAATTCATCTATCTATATAGGAGAGAACAGAGGGAAACCTAAAAATATAAACTGCTACTGTAGATGAACGCTTCAAACAAGAAGAACAATATTTGGTGAGCCAAGTGGGATTTGTGTATCGTCATTACCACCAAGTATCATCAAGATTGGGTGAAAAAATATTTTCTGATATTTCGAATACTCGTTATTTTTTAGAAACTTGGCCAACCCTCTCAATGAAAGTGCTTTTCCACAGTCTCTGCCTAGGGCTATTTGAAGAGGAAACAAACCATAGAGACAAAACTGAGAACTCTTTATTTTGACAAGTTTCAAAGAGCTACTACAAACCATGTTGGATTTAGAGTTCCAAATTCATCTATCTATATAGGAGAGAACAGAGTGAAACCTAAATATAAAAACTGCTACTGTAGACGAACGATTCATCCTAGAAGAACAAAATTTGGTGAGTCAATTGGGATTTGTGAACCGAACATTACCACCAAGTATCCTCAAGATTGGGTGAAAAAATATTTGCTGGTGTTTCAGAAACTCTTAATTTCTTGGAAGCTTGGCCACCCCTCTCAATGAAAGGGCTTTTCCACAGTCTGTGCCTCGGTCTACTTGAAGAGGAAACAAACCATGGAGACAAAACTGAGAATTCCTTTATTTTGTCATGTTTCAAAGAGCTACTCCAAACCATCTTGGATTTAGAGTTCCAAATTCATCTATCTATATAGGAGAGAAAGGAGTCACAACTAAAAATAAAAACTGCTCCTGTAAATGAACGCTTCAACCTAGAAGAACAAAATTTGGTGAGCCAAAGGGGATTTGTGTACTTGTCATTACCACCACGAATCATCACCATTGGGTGAAAAAATATTTGCTTGTATTTCAGAAACTCGTAATTTCTTGGAAGGTTGGCAACCCCTTTCAATGAAACTGCTTTTCCACAGTCTCTGCTTAGGGCTACATGAAGCGGAAACAAATCATAGAGACAAAACTGAGAACTCCTTTATTTTGTCAAGTTTCAAAGAGATATTACACACCATTTTGGATTTAGAGTTCCAACATCATATATCTATATAGGAGAGAACAGAGGGAACCTAAAAATATAAACTGCTAAAGTAAACGAACGCTTCAACCTAGAAGAACAAAATTTGGTGAGTCAAGTGGGACTTGTGGACCGATCATTACCACCAAGTATCATCAATATTGGGTGAAAAAATATTTGCTGGTATTTCGGAAACTCATTATTTCTTAGAAGCTTTACAACCCCTCTTAATGAAAGTGCTTTTCCACAGTCTCTGCTTATGGCTACTTGAAGCGGAAACAAATCATAGAGACAAAACTGAGAACTCCTTTATTTTGTCAAGTTTCAAAGAGCTACTACAAACCATGTTGGATTTAGCTTTCCAAAATCATCTATCTATACAAGAGAGAACAGAGGGAACCTAAATATATAAACTGCTACTGTAAACGAACAATTCAACCTAGAAGAACAAAATTTGGTGAGGCAAGTGGGATTTGTGTACGGATCATTACCACAAAGTATCATCAATATTGGGTGAAAAAATATTTGCTGGTATTTCTGAAACTCGTTATTTTTTGGAAGCTTGGCAACCCCTTTCAATGAAAGTGCTTTTCCACAGACTCTGCTTAAGGCTACATGAACCGGAAACAAATCATAGAGACAAAACTGAGAACTCCTTTATTTTGTAAAGTTTCAAAGAGCTACTACAAACCATGTTGGATTTAGAGTTCCAAATTCATCATCTATATAAGAGAGAAAAGAGTGAAACCTAAAAATAAAAACTGCGACTGTAAACGAACGCTTCAACCTCGAAGAACAAAATTTGGTGAGCCAAGTGGGATCTGTGTACTTGTCATTACCACCACGTATCACCAACATGCGGTTACAAAATATTTGCTGTTATTTCAGAAACTCGTAATTTCTTGGAAGATTGGCAACCCCTTTCAATGAAAGTGCTTTCCCAAAGTCTCTTCTTAGGGCTACATGAAGCGGAAACAAATCATAGAGACAAAACTGAGAACTCCTTTATTTTTTCAAGTTTCAAAGAGCTACTACAAACCATGTTGGATTTAGAGTTCCAAAATCATCTATATATATAGGAGAGAACAGAAGGAACCTAAATATATAAACTGCTACTGTAAACGAACGCTTCAACCTAGAGGAACCAAATTTGGTGAGTCAAGTGGGATTTGTGTACCGATCATTACCACCAAGTATCATCAAGATTGGGAGAAAAAATATTTGCAGGTATTTCGGAAACTCGTTATTTCTTAGAAGCTTGGCCACCCCTCTCAATGAAAGTGCTTTTCCACAGTCTGTGCCTCGGGCTACTTGAAGAGGAAACAAACCATGGAGACAAAACTGAGAACTCCTTTATTTTGTAAAGTTTCAAAGAGCTGCTAGAATCCATGTTGGATTTAGAGTTCCAAATTCATCATCAATATTGGAGAGAACAGAGAGAAACCTAAAAATAAAAACTTCTACTGTAAACGAACGCTTCAACCTAGAAGAACAAAATTTGGTGAGCCTAGTGGGATCTGTGTACTTGTCATTACCACCACGGATCACCAACATTGGGTGAAAAAATATTTGCTGGTATTTCAGAAACTCGTAATTTCTTGGAAGCTTAGCAACCCATTTCAATGAGAGTGCTTTCCCACAGTCTCTGCTTAGGGCTACATGAAGCGGAAACAAATCATAGAGACAAAACTGAGAACTCCTTTATTTTGTCAAGTTTCAAAGAGCTACTACAAACCATGTTGGATTTAGAGTTCCAAAATCATCTATATATATAGGAGAGAACAGAGGGAACCTAAAAATATAAACTGCTACTGTAAACGAACGCTTCAACCTAGAAGAACCAAATTTGGTGAGTCAAGTGGGATTTGTGTACCGATCATTGCCACGAAGTATCATCAAGATTGGGTGAAAAAATATTTGCAGGTATTTCGGAAACTCGTTATTTCTTAGAAGCTTGGCCACCCCTCTCAATGAAAGTGCTTTTCCACAGTCTGTGCCTAGGGCTACTTGAAGAGGAAACAAACCATGGAGACAAAACTGAGAACTTTTTTATTTTTGCAAGTTTCAAAGCGCTACTACAAACCATGTTGGATTTAGAGTTCCAAATTCGTCTGTCTATATAGGAGAGAACAGAGTGAAACCTAAAAATAAAAACTGCTACTGTAAATGAACGCTTCAACCTAGTAGGACAAAATTTGGTGAGCCAATTGGGATTTGTGTACTTGTCATTACTACCACGTATCATCAACATTGGGTGAAAAAATATTTGCTGGTATTTCGGAAACTCGTTATTTCTTAGAAGCTTGGCAATCCCTCTCAATGAAAGTGCTTTTCCACAGTGTGTGCCTACGGCTACTTGAAGAAAAAACAAACCATAGAGACAAAACTGAGAACTCCTTTATTTTGTCAAGTTTCAAAGAGCTACTATATACCAAATTTGATTTAGAGTTCCAAATTCATCTATCTATATAGGAGAGAACAGAGGGAAAACTAAATTTAAAACTGCTACTGTAGACGATCTCTACAACCTAGAAGAACAAAATTTGGTGAGCCAAGTGGGATTTGTGTACTGATCATTACCACCACGTATGATCAACAAAGGGTGAAAACATATTTGCTGGTATTTCGGAAACTCGTTATTACTTAGAAGCTTTGCAAACCCTCTCAATAAAAGTGCTTTTCCACAGTCTGTGCCAAGGGCTACTTGAAGAGGAAACAAACCATAGAGACAAAACTGAGAATCTTTATTTTGTCAAGGTTCAAAGAGCTACTACAAACCATGTTGGATTTAGAGTTCCAAATTCATCTATATATATAGGAGAGAACAGAGTGAAACCTAAATATAAAAACTGCTACTGTAGACGAACGATTCATCCTAGAATAACAAAATTTGGTGAGCCAAGTGGGATTTGTGTACTGATCATTACCACCAAGTATCATCAACATTGGGTGAAAACATATTTGCTGGTATTTCGGAAACTCATTATTTCTTAGAAGCTTGGCAACCCCTCTCAATGAAAGTGCTTTTCCACAGTGTGTGCCTAGGGCTACTTGAAGAGGAAACAAACCATAGAGACAAAACTGAGAACTCTTTATTTTGTCAAGTTTCAAAGAGCTACTACAAATCATGTTGGATTTAGAGTTCCAAATTCATCTACCTATATAGGAGAGAACAGTGGGAAACCTAAATATAAAAAATGCTACTGTAGACGATCTTTACAAACTACAAGAACAAAATTTGGTGAGCCAAGTGGGATTTGTGTACTGATCATTACCACCACGTATGATCAACATTGGGTGAAAAAATATTTGCTGCTATTTCGGAACCTCGTTATTTCTTAGAAGCTTGGCAACCCCTCTCAATGAAAGTGCTTTTCCACAGTCTGTGCCTAGGGCTACCTGAAGAGGAAACAAACCATAGAGACAAAACTGAGAACTCTTTATTTTGTCAAGTTTCAAAGAGCTACTACAAACCATGTTGGATTTAGAGTTCCAAATTCATCTATCTATATAGGAGAGAACAGAGTGAAACCTAAATATAAAAACTGCTACTGTAGACGAACGCTTCATCCTAGAAGAACAAAATTTGCTGAGCCAAGTGGGATTTGTTTACTGATCATTACCACCAAGTATCATCAACATTGGGTGAAAAAATATTTGCTGGTATTTCGGAAACTCGTTATTTCTTAGAATCTTGGCAACCCCTCTCAATGAAAATGCTTTTCCACAGTCTGTGCTTCGGGCTACTTGAAGAGAAAACAAACCTTTGAGACAAGACTGAGAACTCCTTTATTTTGACAAGTTTCAAGAAGCTACTACAAACCATGTTGGATTTAGAGTTCCAAATTCAGCTATCTATATAGGAGAGAACAGAGGGAAACGTAAATATAAAAACTGCTAATGTAGACGATCACTTCAACCTAGAAGAACAAAATTTGGTGAGCCAAGTGGGATTTGTGTACTGATCATTACCACCACGTATGATCAACATTGGGTGAAAAAATATTTGCTGGTATTTCGGAAACTCGTTATTTCTTAGAAGCTTGGCAACTCCTCTCAATGAAAGTGCTTTTCCACAGTCTGTACCTATGGCTACATGAAGAGGAAACACACCATAGAGAAAAAACTGAGAACTTTTTTATTTTGTCAAGTTTCAAAGAGCTACTACAAACCATGTTGGATTTAGAGTTCCAAATTCATCTATCTCTATAGGAGAGAACAGAGGGAAACCTAAAAATAAAAACTGCTACTGTAAAAGAACGCTTCAAACTAGAAGAACAAAATTTGGTGAGCCAAGTGGGATTTGTGTACTGATCATTACCACCAAGTATCATCAACATTGGGTGAAAAAAAATTTGCTGGTATTTCGGAAACTCTTTATTTCTTAGAAGGTTGGCAACCCCTCTCAATGAAAGTGCTTTTCCACAGTCTGTGCCTCCGGCTACTTGAAGAGGAAACAAACCATAGAGACAAAACTGAGAACTCCTTTATTTTGTCAAGTTTCAAAGAGCTACTAAAAACCAAATTGGATTTAGAGTTCCAAATTCATCTATCTATATAGGAGAGAACAGAGGGAAACCTAAAAATATAAACTGCTACTGTAGATGAACGCTTCAAACAAGAAGAACAATATTTGGTGAGCCAAGTGGGATTTGTGTATCGTCATTACCACCAAGTATCATCAAGATTGGGTGAAAAAATATTTTCTGATATTTCGAATACTCGTTATTTTTTAGAAACTTGGCCAACCCTCTCACTGAAAGTGCTTTTCCACAGTCTCTGCCTAGGGCTATTTGAAGAGGAAACAAACCATAGAGACAAAACTGAGAACTCTTTATTTTGTCAAGTTTCAAAGAGCTACTACAAACCATGTTGGATTTAGAGTTCCAAATTCATCTATCTATATAGGAGAGAACAGAGTGAAACCTAAATATAAAAACTGCTACTGTAGACGAACGATTCATCCTAGAAGAACAAAATTTGGTGAGCCAAGTGGGATTTGTGTACTGATCATTACCACCAAGTATCCTCAACATTGGGTGAAAAAATATTTGCTGGTATTTCGGAAACTCGTTATTTCTTAGAATCTTGGCAACCCCTCTCAATGAAAGTGCTTTTCCACAGTCTGAGCCTAGGGCTACTTGAAGAGGAAACAAACCATATAGACAAAACTGAGAACTTATTTATTTTGCCATGTTTCAAAGAGCTACTACAAACCATGTTGGATTTAGAGTTCCAAATTCATCTATCTATAAAGGAGAGAACAGAGTGAAACCTAAATATAAAAACTGGTACTGTAGACGAACGCTTCATCCTAGAAGAACAAAATTTGGTGAGCCAAGTGGGATTTGTGTACTGATCATTACCACCAAGTATCATCAACATTCGGTGAAAAAATATTTGCTGGTATTTCGGAAACTCGTTATTTCTTAGAATCTTGGCAACCCCTCTCAATGAAAGTGCTTTTCCACAGTCTGTGCTTCGGGCTACTTGAAGAGAAAACAAACCTTTGAGACAAGACTGAGAACTCCTTTATTTTGACAAGTTTCAAGAAGCTACTACAAACCATGTTGGATTTAGAGTTCCAAATTCTGCTATCTATATAGGAGAGAACAGAGGGAAACGTAAATATAAAAACTGCTAATGTAGACGATCACTTCAACCTAGAAGAACAAAATTTGGTGAGCCAAGTGGGATTTGTGTACTGATCATTACCACCACGTATGATCAACATTGGGTGAAAAAATATTTGCTGGTATTTCGGAAACTCGTTATTTCTTAGAAGCTTGGCAACCCCTCTCAATGAAAGTGATTTTCCACAGTCTGTGCCTAGGGCTACTTGAAGAGGAAACAAACCATAAAGACAAAACTGAGAACTCTTTATTTTGTCAAGTTTCAAAGAGCTACTACAAACCATGTTGGATTTAGAGTTCCAAATTCATCTATCTACATAGAAGAGAACAGTGGGAAACCTAAATATAAAAAATGCTACTGTAGATGATCTCTACAAACTAGAAGAACAAAATTTGGTGAGCCAAGTGGGATTTGTGTACTGATCATTACCACCACGTATGATCAACATTGGGTGAAAAAATATTTGCTGCTATTTCGGAACCTCGTTATTTCTTAGAAGCTTGGCAACCCCTCTCAATGAAAGTGCTTTTCCACAGTCTGTGCCTAGGGCTACCTGAAGAGGAAACAAACCATAGAGACAAAACTGAGAACTTCTTTATTTTGTCAAGTTTCAAAGAGCTACTACAAAATATGTTGGATTTAGAGTTCCAAATTCATGTATCTCTATAGGAGAGAACAGAGGGAAACCTAAAAATAAAAACTGCTACTGTAAAAGAACGCTTCAAACTAGAAGAACAAAATTTGGTGAGCCAAGTGGGATTTGTGTACTGATCATTACCACCAAGTATCATCAACATTGGGTGAAAAAAAATTTGCTGGTATTTCGGAAACTCTTTATTTCTTAGAAGGTTGGCAACCCCTCTCAATGAAAGTGCTTTTCCACAGTCTGTGCCTCCGGCTACTTGAAGAGGAAACAAACCATAGAGACAAAACTGAGAACTCCTTTATTTTGTCAAGTTTCAAAGAGCTACTAAAAACCAAATTGGATTTAGAGTTCCAAATTCATCTATCTATATAGGAGAGAACAGAGGGAAACCTAAAAATATAAACTGCTACTGTAGATGAACGCTTCAAACAAGAAGAACAATATTTGGTGAGCCAAGTGGGATTTGTGTATCGTCATTACCACCAAGTATCATCAAGATTGGGTGAAAAAATATTTTCTGATATTTCGAATACTCGTTATTTTTTAGAAACTTGGCCAACCCTCTCAATGAAAGTGCTTTTCCACAGTCTCTGCCTAGGGCTATTTGAAGAGGAAACAAACCATAGAGACAAAACTGAGAACTCTTTATTTTGACAAGTTTCAAAGAGCTACTACAAACCATGTTGGATTTAGAGTTCCAAATTCATCTATCTATATAGGAGAGAACAGAGTGAAACCTAAATATAAAAACTGCTACTGTAGACGAACGATTCATCCTAGAAGAACAAAATTTGGTGAGCCAAGTGGGATTTGTGTACTGATCATTACCACCAAGTATCCTCAACATTGGGTGAAAAAATATTTGCTGGTATTTCGGAAACTCGTTATTTCTTAGAATCTTGGCAACCCCTCTCAATGAAAGTGCTTTTCCACAGTCTGAGCCTAGGGCTACTTGAAGAGGAAACAAACCATAGAGACAAAACTGAGAACTTATTTATTTTGCCATGTTTCAAAGAGCTACTACAAACCATGTTGGATTTAGAGTTCCAAATTCATCTATCTATAAAGGAGAGAACAGAGTGAAACCTAAATATAAAAACTGCTACTGTAGACGAACGCTTCATCCTAGAAGAACAAAATTTGGTGAGCCAAGTGGGATTTGTGTACTGATCATTACCACCAAGTATCATCAACATTGGGTGAAAAAATATTTGCTGGTATTTCGGAAACTCGTTATTTCTTAGAATCTTGGCAACCCCTCTCAATGAAAGTGCTTTTCCACAGTCTGTACCTAGGGCTACATGAAGAGGAAACAAACCATAGAGACAAAACTGAGAACTCCTTTATTTTGTCACGTTTCAAAGAGCTACTACAAACCATGTTGGATTTAGAGTTCCAAATTCATCTATCTATATAGGAGAGAACAGAGGGAAACCTAAATATAAAAACTGCTACTGTAAACAAACGCTTCAACCTAGAAGAACAAAATTTGGTGGGCCAAGTGGGATCTGTGTACTTGTCATTACCACCACGTATCACCAACATTGGTTGAAGAAATATTTGCTGGTATTTCATATACTCGTAATTTCTTGGAAGTTTGGCAACCCCTTTCAATGAGAGTGCTTTCCCACAGTCTCTGCTTAGGGCTACATCAAGCGGAAAAAAATCATAGAAACAAAACTGAGAACTCCTTTATTTTGTCAAGTTTCAAAGAGCTACTACAAACCATGTTGGATTTAGAGTTTCAAAATAATCTGTCTATAGAGGAGAGAACTGAGGGAACCTTAAAAATATAAACTGCTACTGTAAACGAACGCTTCAACCTAGAAGAACAAAATTTGGTGAGCCAAGTGGGATTTGTGTACTAATCATTACCACCAAGTATCATCAAGTTTGGGTGAAAAAATATTTGCTGGTATTTCGCAAACTCGTTATTTCTTAGATGCTTGGCAACCCATCTCAATGAAAGTGCTTATCCACAGTCTGTACCTAGGGCTACTTGAAGAGGAAACAAACCATAGAGACAAAACTGAGAACTCCTTTATTTTGTCACGTTTCAAAGAGCTACTACAAACCATGTTGAATTTAGAGTTCCAAATTCATCTATCTATATAGGAGAGAACAGAGGGAAACCTAAATATAAAAACTGCTACTGTAGACGAAAACTTCTACCTAGAAAAACAAAATTTGGTGAGTCAAGTGGGTATTGTGTACTGATCATTACCACCAAGTATCATCAAGATTGGGTGAAAAAATATTTGCTGGTATTTCAGAAACTAATTATTTCTTAGAAGCTTGGCAAACCATCTCAATGAAAGTGCTTTTCCAGAGTCTGTTCCTAGGGCTACTTGAAGAGGAAACAAACCATAGAGACAAAACTGAGAACTCCTTTATTTTGTCAAGTTTCAAAGAGCTACTACAAATCATGTTGGATTTAGAGTTCCAAATTCATCTATATATATAGGAGAGAACAGAGGGAAACCTAAATATAAAAAATGCTACTGTAGACGAACGCTTCAACATAGAAGTACAAAATTTTGGTGAGCCAAGTGGGATTTGTGTACTGATCATTACCACCAAGTATCATCAAAATTGGGTGAAAAAATATTTGCTGGTATTTCGGAAACTCGTAATTTCTTAGAAGCTTGGCAACCCCTCTCAATGAAAGTGCTTTTCCAGAGTCTGTGCCTAGGGCTACTTGAAGAGGAATAAACCATAGAGACAAAACTGAGAACTCCATTATTTTGTCAGGTTTCAAAGCGCTACTAAAAACCATGTTGTATTTAGAGTTCCAAATTCATCTATCTATATAGGAGAGAACAGAGGGAAACCTAAATATAAAAAGTGCTACTGTAGACGAACGCTTCAACCTAGAATAACAAAATTTGGTGAGCCAAGTGGGATTTGTGAACTGATCATTACCACCGAGTATCATCAATATTGGGTGAAAAAATATTTGCTGGTATTTCGGAACCTCGTTATTTCTTAGAAGCTTGGCAAACCTCTCAATGAAAGTGCTTTTCCACAGTCTGTGCCTAGGGCTACTTGAAGAGGAAACAAACCATAGAGACAAAACTGAGAACTCCTTTATTTTGTCAAGTTTCACAGAGCTACTACAAACCATGTTGGATTTAGAGTTCCAAATTCATCTATCTATATAGGAGAGAACAGAGAGAAACCTAAATATAAAAACTGCTACTGCAGACGAACGCTTCAACCTAGAAGAACAAAATTTGGTGAGCCAAGTGGGAAATGTGTACTGATCATTACCACCGAGTATCATCAAGATTGGGTGAAAAAATATTTGCTGGTATTTCGGAACCTCGTAATTTCTTAGAAGCTTGGCAACCCCTCTCAATGAAAGTGCTTTTCCACTGCCTGTGCCTAGGGCTACTTGAAGCGGAAACAAATCATAGAGACAAAACTGACAACTCCTTTATTTTGTCAAGTTTCAAAGAGCTACTAGAAACCATGTTGGATTTAGAGTTCCAAATTCATCTATCTATATAGGAGAGAACTGAGGGAAACCTAAATATATAAAATGCTACTGTAGACGAACGCTTCAACCTAGAAGAACAAAATTTGGTGAGCCAAGTGGGACTTGTGTACTGATTATTAGCAACAAGTATCATCAAGATTGGGTGAAAAAATATTTTGCTGGTATTTCGGAAACTCGTTATTTCTTAGAAGCTTGGCAACCCCTCTCAATGAAAGTGCTTTTCCACAGTCTGTGACTACGGCTACTTGAAGAGGAAACAAACCATAGAGACAAAACTGAGAACTCCTTTATTTTGTCAAGTTTCAAAGAGCTACTACAAACCATGTTTTATTTAGTGTTCCAAATTCATCTATCTAAATAGGAGAGAACAGAGGGAAATCTAAATATAAAAACTGCTACTGTAGACGAAAGCTTCAAACTTGAAGAACAAAATTTGGTGAGCCAAGTGGGATTTGTGTACTGATCATTACCCCCAAGTATCATCAAGTTTGGGTGAAAAAATATTTGCTGGTGTTTCGGAAACTCGTTATTTCTTAGATGCTTGGCAACAAATCTCAATGAAAGTGCTTTTCCACAGTCTGTACCTAGGGCTACTTGAAGAGGAAACAAACCATAGAGACAAAACTGAGAACTCCTTTATTTTGTCACGTTTCAAAGAGCTACTACAAACCATGTTGGATTTAGAGTTCCAAATTCATCTATCTATATAGGAGAGAACAGAGGGAAACCTAAATATAAAAACTGCTACTGTAGACGAACACTTCAACCTAGAAAAACAAAATTTGGTGAGTCAAGTGGGATTTGTGTACGGATCATTACCACCAAGTATCATCAAGATTGGGTGAAAAAATATTTGCTGGATTGTTCAGAAACTAATTATTTCTTAGAAGCTTGGCACTTGGCAAACCATCTCAATGAAAGTGCTTTTCCAGAGTCTGTGCCTAGGGCTACTTGAAGAGGAAACAAACCATAGAGACAAAACTGAGAACTCCTTTATTTTGTCAAGTTTCAAAGAGCTACTACAAATCATGTTGGATTTAGAGTTCCAAATTCATCTATCTATATAGGAGAGAACAGAGGGAAACCTAAATATAAAAAATGCTCCTGTAGACGAACGCTTCAACAAAGAAGTACAAAATTTTGGTGAGCCAAGTGGGATTTGTGTACTGATCATTACCACCAAGTATCATCAAGATTGGGTGAAGAAATATTTGCTGGTATTTCGGGAAACTAATTAATTCTTTAAAGCTTGGCAAATCATCTAAATGAAAGTGCTTTTCCACAGTCAGTGCCTAGGGCTACTTGAAGAGGAAACAAACCATAGAGACAAAACTGAGAACTCCTCTATTTTGTCAAGTTTCAAAGAGCTACTAAAAACCATGTTGGATTTAGAGTTCCAAATTTATCTATCTATATAGGAGAGAACAGAGGGAAACCTAAATATAAAAACTGCTACTGTAGACGAACGCTTCAACCTCGAAAAACAAAATTTGGTGAGCCAAGTGGGATTTGTGTACTGATCATTAGCAACAAGTATCATCAAGATTGGGAGAAAAAAATATTTGCTGGTATTTCGGAAACTGGTTATTTCTTAGAAGCTTGGCAGACCATCTCAATGAAAGTGCTTTTCCTCAGTGTGTGCCTAGGGCTACTTGAAGAGGAAACAAAACATAGAGACAAAACGGAGAACTCCTTTATTTTGTCATAATTCAAAGAGCTACTACAAACCATGTTGGATTTAGAGTTCCAAATTCATCTAACTATATAGGAGAAAACAGAGAGAAACCTAAATATAAAAACTGCTACTGTAGACGAACGCTTCAACCTAGAAAAACAAAATTGGTGAGCCAAGTGGGATTTGTGTACTGATCATTAGCAACAAGTATCATCAAGATTGGGTGAAAAAATATTTGCTGGTATTTCGGAAACTAGTAATTTTTTAGAAGCTTGGCAACCCCTCACAATGAAAGTGCTTTTCCACAGTCTGTGCCTAGGGCTTCTTGAAGATTAAACAAACCATAGAGACAAACTGAGAACTCCTTTATTTTGTCAAGTTTCAAAGAGCTACTACAAAACCATGTTGGATTTAGAGTTCCAAATTCATCTATCTATATAGGAGAGAACAGATGGAAACCTAAATATAAAAACTGCTACTGTAGACGAACGCTTCAACCTAGAAGAACAAAATTTGGTGAGCCAAGTGGGAATTGTGTACTGATCATTAGCACCAAGTATCATCAAGATTGGGTGAAAAAATATTTGCTGGTATTTCGGAAACTCGTTATTTCTTAGAAGCTTGGCAACCCATCTCAATGAAAGTGCATTTCCACAGTGTGTGCCTAGGGCTACGTGAAGCGGAAACAAACCATAAAGACAAAACTGAGAACTCCTATATTTTGTCAAGTTTCAAAGAGCTACTACAAACCATGTTGGATTTAGAGTTCCAAATTCATCTAACTATATAGGAGAGAAAAGGGGGAAACCGAAATATAAAAACTGCTACTGTAGACGAACGCTTCAACCTAGAAGCACAAAATTTGGTGAGCCAAGTGGGAAATGTGTAATGATCATTAGCACCAAGTATCATCAAGATTGGGTGAAAAAATATTTGCTGGTATTTCGGAAACTCGTTATTTCTTAGAAGCTTGGCAACCCCTCTCAATGAAAGTGCTTTTCCACAGTGTGCCTAGGGTTAATTGAAGAGGAAACAAGCCATAGAGAAAAAACTGAGAACTCCTTTATTTTGTCAAGTTTCAAAGAGCTACTACAAACCATGTTGGATTTAGAGTTCCAAATTCATCTATCTATATAGGAGAGAACAGAGGGAAACCTAAATATAAAAAGTGCTACTGTAGACGAACGCTTCAACCTAGAATAACAAAATTTGGTGAGCCAAGTGGGATTTGTGAACTGATCATTACCACCGAGTATCATCAAGATTGGGTGAAAAAATATTTGCTGGTATTTCGGACCTCGTAATTTCTTAGAAGCTTGGCAACCCCTCTCAATGAAAGTGCTTTTCCACAGTCTGTGCCTAGGGCTACTTGAAGAGGAAACAAACCATAGAGACAAAACTGAGAACTCCTTTATTTTGTCAAGTTTCACAGAGCTACAACAAACCATGTTGGATTTAGAGTTCCAAATTCATCTATCTATATAGGAGAGAACAGAGAGAAACCTAAATATAAAAACTGCTACTGCAGACGAACGCTTCAATCTAGAAGAACAAAATTTGGTGAGCCAAGTGGGATTTGTGTACTGATCATTAGCAACAAGTATCATCAAGATTGGGTGAAAAAATATTTGCTGGTATTTCGGAAACTCGTTATTTCTTAGAAGCTTGGCAACCCCTCTCAATTAAAGTGCTTTTCCACAGTCTGTGCGTAGGGCAACTTTAAGAGGAAACAAACCATCGAGACAAAACTGAGAACTCATTTATTTTGTCAAGTTTCAAAGAGCTACTACAAACCATGTTGGATTTAGAGTTCCAAATTCATCTATCTATAGAGGAGAGAACAAAGAGAAACCTAAACATAAAAACTGCTACTGTAGACGAACGCTTCAACCTAGAAGAACAAAATTTGGTGAGCCAAGTGGGATTTGTGTACTGATCATTAGCACCAAGTATCATCAAGATTGGGTGAAAAAATATTTGCTGGTATTTCGGGAAACTAATTAATTCTTTAAAGCTTGGCAAACCATCTAAATGAAAGTGCTTTTCCACAGTGTGTGCCTAGGGCTACTTGAAGAGGAAACAAACCATAGAGACAAAACTGAGAACTCCTCTATTTTGTCAAGTTTCAAAGAGCTACTACAAACCATGTTAGATTTAATGTTCCAAATTCTTCTATCTATATAGGAGAGAACAGAGTGAAACCTAAATATAAAAACTGCTACTGTAGACGAACGCTTCAACTAGAAGAACAAAATTTGGTGAGCCAAGTGGGATTTGTGTACTGATCATTACCACCAAGTATCATCAAGATTGGGTGAAAAAATATTTGCTGGTATTTAGGAAACTCGTAATTTCTTAGAAGCTTGGCAACCCCTCTCAATGAAAGTGCTTTTCCACAGTCTGTGCCTAGGGCTACTTGAAGATTAAACAAACCATAGAGACAAAACTGAGAACTCCTTTATTTTGTCAAGTTTCAAAGAGCTACTGAAAACCATGTTGGATTTAGAGTTCCAAATTCATCTATCTATATAGGAGAGAACAGAGGGAAACCTAAATATATAAACTGCTACTGTAGACGAACGCTTCAACCTAGAAAAACAAAATTTGGTGAGCAAAGTGGGAATTGTGTACTGATCATTACCACCAAGTATCATCAAGATTGGGTGAAAAAATATTTGCTGGTATTTCGGAAACTCGTTATTTCTTAGAAGCTTGGCAACCCATCTCAATGAAAGTGCATTTCCACCGTGTGTGCCTAGGGCTACTTGAAGAGGAAACAAACCATAAAGACAAAACTGAGAACTCCTTTATTTTGTCAAGTTTCAAAGAGCTACTACAAACCATGTTGGATTTAGAGTTCCAAATTCATCTAACTATATAGGAGAGAAAAGGGGGAAACCGAAATATAAAAACTGCTACTGTAGACGAACGCTTCAACCTAGAAGCACAAAATTTGGTGAGCCAAGTGGGAAATGTGTAATGATCATTAGCACCAAGTATCATCAAGATTGGGTGAAAAAATATTTGCTGGTATTTCGGAAACTCGTTATTTCTTAGAAGCTTGGCAACCCCTCTCAATGAAAGTGCTTTTCCACAGTGTGCCTAGGGTTAATTGAAGAGGAAACAAGCCATAGAGAAAAAACTGAGAACTCCTTTATTTTGTCAAGTTTCAAAGAGCTACTACAAACCATGTTGGATTTAGAGTTCCAAATTCATCTATCTATATAGGAGAGAACAGAGGGAAACCTAAATATAAAAAGTGCTACTGTAGACGAACGCTTCAACCTAGAATAACAAAATTTGGTGAGCCAAGTGGGATTTGTGAACTGATCATTACCACCGAGTATCATCAAGATTGGGTGAAAAAATATTTGCTGGTATTTCGGAACCTCGTAATTTCTTAGAAGCTTGGCAACCCCTCTCAATGAAAGTGCTTTTCCACAGTCTGTGCCTAGGGCTACTTGAAGAGGAAACAAACCATAGAGACAAAACTGAGAACTCCTTTATTTTGTCAAGTTTCACAGAGCTACTACAAACCATGTTGGATTTAGAGTTCCAAATTCATCTATCTATATAGGAGAGAACAGAGAGAAACCTAAATATAAAAACTGCTACTGCAACGAACGCTTCAATCTAGAAGAACAAAATTTGGTGAGCCAAGTGGGATTTGTGTACTGATCATTAGCAACAAGTATCATCAAGATTGGGTGAAAAAATATTTGCTGGTATTTCGGAAACTCGTTATTTCTTAGAAGATTGGCAACCCCTCTCAATTAAAGTGCTTTTCCACAGTCTGTGCCTAGGGCAACTTTAAGAGGAAACAAACCATCGAGACAAAACTGAGAAC
>NW_027514040.1:41877-103793 GCF_048772815.1 Callospermophilus lateralis
CAGATTTATTTTGTCAATTTTCAAAGAACTAGTATAAACCATGTTGGATTTAGAGTTCCAAATTCATCATCTATATAGGAGAGAACAGAGTGAAACCTAAAAATAAAAACTGCTACGGTAAACGAACGCTTCAACATAGAAGAACAAAATTCGGTGAGCCAAGTGGGATTTGTGTACTGATCATGACCACCAAGTATCATCAAGATTGGGTGAAAGTATTTGCTGGTATTTTGAAACTCGTTATTTTAGAAGCTTGGCAACCCTTCTCAGTGAAAGTGCTTTTCCACAGTCTGTGCCTAGGACTACTTGAAGAGGAAAGAAACCATAGAGACAAAACTGAGAACTCCTTTATTTTGTCAAGTTTCAAATAGCTATTACACACCATGTTGGATTTAGAGTTCCAAATTCATCTATCGATATAGGAGAGAACAGACTGGAACCTATATATAAAAACTTCTACTGTACACGAAAGCTTCAACCTAGTAGAACAAAATTTGGTGAGCCAAGTGGGTTTTGTGTACTGATCATTACCACCAAGTATCATCAACATTCGGTTAAAAATCATTTACTGGTGTTTCAGAAACTCGTTATTTCATAGAAGGTTGGCCACCCCACTCAATGAAATTTCTATTCCACAGTCTGTGCCTAGGGCTACATGAAGAGGAAACAAACCATAGAGACAAAACTGAGAACTCCGTTATTTTGTGAAGTTTCAAAGAGCTATTACACACCATGTTGGATTTAGAGTTCCAAATTCATCTACCTTCTTAGGAGAGAACAGAGTGAAACCTAAATATAAAAACTGATATTGTAGACGAACGCTTCCACCTAGAAGAAGAAATTTTGGTGAGCCAAGTGGGATTTGTGTACTGATCATTACCACCAAGTATCATCAAGATTGGGTGAAAAAACATTTGCTGGTATTTCGGAAACTTGTTATTTCTTAGAAGCTTGGCAACCACTCTCAATGAAAGTGCTTTTCCACAGTCTGTGTCTAGGGATACTTGAAGAGGAAACAAATCATAGAGACAAAACTGAGAACTCCTTTATGTTGTGAAGTTTCAAAGAGCTATTACACACCATGTTGGATTTAGAGTTCCAAATTCATCTATCTCCTTAGGAGAGAACAGAGTGAAACCTAAATATAAAAACTGATATTGTAGACGAACGCTTCCACCTAGAAGAAGAAATTTTGGTGAGCCAAGTGGGATTTGTGTACTGATCATTACCACCAAGTATCATCAAGACTGGGTGAAAAAATATTTGCTGGTATTTCGGAAACTCGTTATTTCTTAGAAGCTTGGCAACCCCTCTCAATGAAAGTGCTTTTCCACAGTCTGTGCCTAGGGCTACTTGAAGAGGAAACACACCCTAGAGAGAAAACTGAGAACTCTTTTATTTTGTCAAGTTTCAAAGACCTACTACAAACCACGTTGGATTTAGAGTTCCAAATTCATCTATCTATATAGGAGAGAACAGAGTGAAACCTAAAAATAAAAACTGCTACTGTAAACAAACGCTTCAACCTAGAAGAACAAAATTTGGTGAGCCAAGTGGGATTTGTGTACTTGTCATTTCCACCACGTATCATCAACATTGGGTGAAAAAATATTTGCTGGTATTTCGGAAACTCGTAATTTCTTGGAAGCTTGGCAACTCCTTTCAATATAAGTGCTTTTCCACAGTCTCTGCTTAGGGCTACATGAAGCAGAAACAAATCGTAGAGACAAAACTGAGAACTCCTTTATTTTGTCAATTTTCAAAGATCTACTAGACACCATGTTGGATTTAAACTTCCAAATTCATCTATCTATATAGGAGAGAACAGAGAGAAACCTAAAAATAAAAACTGCTACTGTAAACGAACGCTTCAACTTAGAAAAACAAAATTTGGTGAGCCAAGTGGGATCTGTGTACTTGTCATTACAACCACGTATCACCAACATTGGGTGAAAAAATATTTGCTGGTATTTCGGGATCTCGTAGTTTCTTGGAAGCTTGGCAACCCCTTTCAATGAAAGTGCTTTTCCACAGTCTCTGCCTAGGGCTACATGAAGCGGAAACAAATCATAGAGACAAAACTGAGAAATCCTTTGATTTGTCAATTTTCAAAGAGCTACTAGACACCATGTTGGATTTAAACTTCCAAATTCATCTATCTATATAGGAGAAAACAGAGTGAAACCTAAAAATAAAAACTGCTACTGTAAACGAACGCTTCAACCTAGAAGAACAAAATTTGGTGAGCCAAGTGGCATCTGTGTACTTGTCATTACCACCACGTATCACCAACATTGGGTGAAAAAATATTTGCTGGTATTTCGGGATCTCGTAATTTCTTGGAAGCTTGGCAACCCCTTTCAATGAAAGTGCTTTCCACACTCTCGGCTTAGGGCTACATGAAGCGGAAACAAATCATAGAGACAAAACTGAGAACTCCTTTACTTTGTCAAGTTTCATAGAGGTACTACAAACCATGTTGGATTTAGAGTTCCAAAATCATTTATCTACATAGGAGAGAACAGAGGGAAACTGAAAATATAAACTGCTACTGTAAACTAACTCTTCAACCTACTAGAACAAAATTTGGTGAGTCAAGTGGGATTTGTGTACCGATCATTACCACCACGTATCATCAACATTGGGTGAAAAAATATTTGCTGGTATTTCGGAAATTCGTAATTTCTTGGAAGCTTGGCAACCCCTTTCAATGAAAGTGATTTTCCACAGTCTCTGCTTAGGGCTACATGAAGCGGAAACAAATCATTGAGACAAAACTGAGAACAGATTTATTTTGTCAATTTTCAAAGAACTAGTATAAACCATGTTGGATTTAGAGTTCCAAATTTATCATCTATATAGGAGAGAACAGATTGAAACCTAAAAATAAAAACTGCTACTGTAAACGAACGCTTCAACATAGAAGAACAAAATTTGGTGAGCCAAGGGGGATTTTGGTACAGATAATTACCAACAAATATCATCAAGATTGGGTGAAAAAATATTTGCTGGTATTTCGGAAACTCGTTATTTCTTAGAAGCTTGGCAACCCCTCTCAATGAAAGTGCTTTTCCACAGTCTGTGCCTAGGGCTACTTGAAGAGGAATCACACCCTAGAGAGAAAACAGAGAACTCTTTTATTTTGTCAAGTTTCAAAGACCTACTACAAACCACGTTGTATTTAGAGTTCCAAATTCATCTATCTCTATAGGAGAGAACAGAGTGAAACCTAAAAATAAAAACTGCTACTGTAAACGAACGCTTCAACCTAGAAGAACAAAATTTGGTGAGCCAAGTGGGATTTGTGTACTTGTCATAACCACCACGTATCATCAACATTGGGTGAAAAAAATATTTGCTGGTATTTTGGAAACTCGTAATTTCTTGGAAGCTTGGCAACCCCTTTCAATGAAAGTGCTTTCCACAGTCTCTGCTTAGGGCTACATGAAGCGGAAACAAATCATAGAGACAAAACTGAGAACTCCTTTATTTTGTCAAGTTTCAAAGAGCTACTACAAACCATGTTGGATTTAGAGTGCCAAATTCATCTATCTATATAGGAGAGAACAGAGGGAACCTATATATAAAAACTTCTACTGTACACGAAAGCTTCAACCTAGTAGAACAAAATTTGGTGAGCCAAGTGGGTTTTGTGTACTGATCATTACCACCAAGTATCATCAACATTCGCTTAAAAGTCATTTACTGGTGTTTCAGAAACTCGTTATTTCATAGAAGGTTGGCCACCCCACTCAATGAAATTTCTATTCCACAGTCTGTGCCTAGGGCTACATGAAGAGGAAACAAACCATAGAGACAAAACTGAGAACTCCGTTATTTTGTGAAGTTTCAAAGAGCTATTACACACCATGTTGGATTTAGAGTTCCAAATTCATCTACCTTCTTAGGAGAGAACAGAGTGAAACCTAAATATAAAAACTGATATTGTAGACGAACGCTTCCACCTAGAAGAAGAAATTTTGGTGAGCCAAGTGGGATTTGTGTACTGATCATTACCACCAAGTATCATCAAGATTGGGTGAAAAAACATTTGCTGGTATTTCGGAAACTTGTTATTTCTTAGAAGCTTGGCAACCACTCTCAATGAAAGTGCTTTTCCACAGTCTGTGTCTAGGGATACTTGAAGAGGAAACAAATCATAGAGACAAAACTGAGAACTCCTTTATGTTGTGAAGTTTCAAAGAGCTATTACACACCATGTTGGATTTAGAGTTCCAAATTCATCTATCTCCTTAGGAGAGAACAGAGTGAAACCTAAATATAAAAACTGATATTGTAGACGAACGCTTCCATCTAGAAGAAGAAATTTTGGTGAGCCAAGTGGGATTTGTGTACTGATCATTACCACCAAGTATCATCAAGATTGGGTGAAAAAATATTTGCTGGTATTTCGGAAACTCGTTATTTCTTAGAAGCTTGGCAACCCCTCTCAATGAAAGTGCTTTTCCACAGTCTGTGCCTAGGGCTACTTGAAGAGGAAACACACCCTAGAGAGAAAACTGAGAACTCTTTTATTTTGTCAAGTTTCAAAGACCTACTACAAACCACGTTGGATTTAGAGTTCCAAATTCATCTATCTATATAGGAGAGAACAGAGTGAAACCTAAAAATAAAAACTGCTACTGTAAACAAACGCTTCAACCTAGAAGAACAAAATTTGGTGAGCCAAGTGGGATTTGTGTACTTGTCATTTCCACCACGTATCATCAACATTGGGTGAAAAAATATTTGCTGGTATTTCGGAAACTCGTAATTTCTTGGAAGCTTGGCAACTCCTTTCAATATAAGTGCTTTTCCACAGTCTCTGCTTAGGGCTACATGAAGCGGAAACAAATCGTAGAGACAAAACTGAGAACTTTTTTATTTTGTCAATTTTCAAAGATCTACTAGACACCATGGTAGATTTAAACTTCCAAATTCATCTATCTATATAGGAGAAAACAGAGAGAAACCTAAAAATAAAAACTGCTACTGTAAACGAACGCTTCAACTTAGAAAAACAAAATTTGGTGAGACAAGTGGGATCTGTGTACTTGTCATTACAACCACGTATCACCAACATTGGGTGAAAAAATATTTGCTGGTATTTCGGGATCTCGTAGTTTCTTGGAAGCTTGGCAACCCCTTTCAATGAAAGTGCTTTTCCACAGTCTCTGCCTAGGGCTACATGAAGCGGAAACAAATCACAGAGACAAAACTGAGAAATCCTTTGATTTGTCAATTTTCAAAGAGCTACTAGACACCATGTTGGATTTAAACTTCCAAATTCATCTATCTATATAGGAGAAAACAGAGTGAAACCTAAAAATAAAAATTGCTACTGTAAACGAACGCTTCAACCTAGAAGAACAAAATTTGGTGAGCCAAGTGGCATCTGTGTACTTGTCATTACCACCACGTATCACCAACATTGGGTGAAAAAATATTTGCTGGTATTTCGGGATCTCGTAATTTCTTGGAAGCTTGGCAACCCCTTTAAATGAAAGTGCTTTTCCACAATCTCGGCTTAGGGCTACATGAAGCGGAAACAAATCATAGAGACAAAACTGAGAACTCCTTTACTTTGTCAAGTTTCAAGAGCTACTACAAACCATGTTGGATTTAGAGTTCCAAAACCATTTATCTACATAGGAGAGAACAGAGGGAAACTGAAAATATAAACTGCTACTGTAAACTAACTCTTCAACCTACTAGAACAAAATTTGGTGAGTCAAGTGGGATTTGTGTACCGATCATTACCACCAAGTATCATCAAGATTGGGTGAAAAAATATTTGCTGGTATTTCGGAAACTCGTTATTTCTTGGAAGTTTGGCATCCCCTTTCAATGAAAGTGCTTTTCCACAGTCTCTTCTTAGGGCTACATGAAGCGGAAACAAATCATAGAGACAAAACAGAGAACTCCTTTATTTTGTCAAGTTTCAAAGAGCTATTACATACCATGTTGGATTTAGAGTTCCAAATTAATGTATCTCTATAGGAGACAACAGAGTGAAACGAAAAAATATAAAAACTGTTACTGTAGACGAACGCTTCCACCTAGAAGAACAAAATTTGGTGAGTCAAGTGGGATTTGTGTACCGATCATTACCACCACGTATCATCAACATTGGGTGAAAAAATATTTGCTGGTATTTCGGAAATTCGTAATTTCTTGGAAGCTTGGCAACCCCTTTCAATGAAAGTGATTTTCCACAGTCTCTGCTTAGGGCTACATGAAGCGGAAACAAATCATTGAGACAAAACTGAGAACAGTTTTATTTTGTCAATTTTCAAAGAACTAGTATAAACCATGTTGGATTTAGAGTTCCAAATTCATCATCTATATAGGAGAGAACAGAGTGAAACCTAAAAATAAAAACTGCTACTGTAAACGAACGCTTCAACATAGAAGAACAAAATTCGGTGAGCCAAGTGGGATTTGTGTACTGATCATGACCACCAAGTATCATCAAGATTGGGTGAAAAATATTTGCTGGTATTTTGAAAATCGTTATTTTAGAAGCTTGGCAACCCTTCTCAGTGAAAGTGCTTTTCCACAGTCTGTGCCTAGGACTACTTGAAGAGGAAAGAAACCATAGAGACAAAACTGAGAACTCCTTTATTTTGTCAAGTTTCAAATAGCTATTACACACCATGTTGGATTTAGAGTTCCAAATCATCTATCGATATAGGAGAGAACAGACTGGAACCTATATATAAAAACTTCTACTGTACACGAAAGCTTCAACCTAGTAGAACAAAATTTGGTGAGCCAAGTGGGTTTTGTGTACTGATCATTACCACCAAGTATCATCAACATTCGGTTAAAAATCATTTACTGGTGTTTCAGAAACTCGTTATTTCATAGAAGGTTGGCCACCCCACTCAATGAAATTTCTATTCCACAGTCTGTGCCTAGGGCTACATGAAGAGGAAACAAACCATAGAGACAAAACTGAGAACTCCGTTATTTTGTGAAGTTTCAAAGAGCTATTACACACCATGTTGGATTTAGAGTTCCAAATTCATCTACCTTCTTAGGAGAGAACAGAGTGAAACCTAAATATAAAAACTGATATTGTAGACGAACGCTTCCACCTAGAAGAAGAAATTTTGGTGAGCCAAGTGGGATTTGTGTACTGATCATTACCACCAAGTATCATCAAGTTTGGGTGAAAAAACATTTGCTGGTATTTCGGAAACTTGTTATTTCTTAGAAGCTTGGCAACCACTCTCAATGAAAGTGCTTTTCCACAGTCTGTGTCTAGGGATACTTGAAGAGGAAACAAATCATAGAGACAAAACTGAGAACTCCTTTATGTTGTGAAGTTTCAAAGAGCTATTACACACCATGTTGGATTTAGAGTTCCAAATTCATCTATCTCCTTAGGAGAGAACAGAGTGAAACCTAAATATAAAAACTGATATTGTAGACGAACGCTTCCATCTAGAAGAAGAAATTTTGGTGAGCCAAGTGGGATTTGTGTACTGATCATGACCACCAAGTATCATCAAGATTGGGTGAAAAAATATTTGCTGGTATTTTGGAAACTCGTAATTTCTTGGAAGCTTGGCAACCCCTTTCAATGAAAGTGCTTTCCACAGTCTCTGCTTAGGGCTACATGAAGCGGAAACAAATCATAGAGACAAAACTGAGAACTCCTTTATTTTGTCAAGTTTCAAAGAGCTACTACAAACCATGTTGGATTTAGAGTGCCAAATTCATCTATCTATATAGGAGAGAACAGAGGGAACCTATATATAAAAATTTCTACTGTACACGAAAGCTTCAACCTAGTAGAACAAAATTTGGTGAGCCCAGTGGGTTTTGTGTACTGATCATTACCACCAAGTATCATCAACATTCGCTTAAAAATCATTTACTGGTGTTTCAGAAACTCGTTATTTCATAGAAGGTTGGCCACCCCACTCAATGAAATTTCTATTCCACAGTCTGTGCCTAGGGCTACATGAAGAGGAAACAAACCATAGAGACAAAACTGAGAACTCCGTTATTTTGTGAAGTTTCAAAGAGCTATTACACACCATGTTGGATTTAGAGTTCCAAATTCATCTACCTTCTTAGGAGAGAACAGAGGGAACCTAAAAATATAAACTGCTACTGTAAAAGAACGCTTCAACCTAGAAGAACAATATTTGGTGAGTCAAGTAGGATTTGTGTACCAATCATTACCACCGCGTATCATCAACATTGGGTGAAAAAATATTTGATGGTATTTCGGAAACTCGTAATTTCTTGCACGCTTGGCAACCCTTTCAATGAAAGAGCTTTTCCACAGTCTCTGCTTAGGGCTACATGAAACGGAAAAAAATCATAGAGACAAAACTAAGAACTCCTTTATTTTGACAAGTTTCAAAGAGCTACTACAAACCATGTTGGAATTAGAGTTCCAAATTCATCATCTATATAGGAGAGAAAAGAGTGAAACTTAAAAATAAGAACTGCTACTGTAAACGAACGCTTCAACCTAGAAGAACAAAATTTGGTGAGCCAAGTGGGATCTGTGTACTTGTCATTACCACCACGTATCACCTACATTGGGTGAAAAAATATTTGCTGGTATTTCGGAATCTCGTTATTTTTAGAAGCTTGGCAACCCCTCTCAATGAAAGTGCTTTTCCATAGTGTGTGCCTAGGTCTACATGAAGAGGAAACAAACCATAGTGACAAAACAGAGAACTTCTTTTTTTTGTCAAGTTTCAAAGAGCTACTACAAACCTTGTTGGAATTAGAGTTCCAAAATCATCTATCTATATAGGAGAGAACAGAGGGAACCTAAAAATATAAACTGCTACTGTAAAACAACGCTTCAACCAAGAAGAACAAAATTTGGTGAGTCAAGTGGGATTTGTGTACCGATCATGACCACCACGTATCATCAACATTGGGTGAAAAAATATTTGCTGGTATTTCGAAAAATCGTAATTTCTTGGAAGCTTGGCAACCCCTTTCATGTAAGTGCTTTTCCACAGTCTCCGCTTAGGGCTACATGAAGCGGAAACAAATCATAGAGACAAAACTGAGAACTCCATTATTTTGTCTAGTTTCAAAGAGCCACTACAAACCATGTTGGATTTACAGTTCCAAATTCATCATCTATATAGGAGAAAAAAGAGTGAAACCTAAAAATAAGAAGTGCTACTGTAAACGAACGCTTCAACCTAGAAGAACAAAATTTGGTGAGCCAAGTGGGATCTGTGTACTTGTCATTACCACCACGTATCACCAACATTGGGTGAAAAAATATTTGCTGGTATTTCGGAAACTCGTAATTTCATGGAAGCTTTTCCACCCTTTTCAATGAAAGTGCTTTCCCACAGTCTCTGCTTAGGGCTACATGAAGAGGAAACAAATCATAAAGACAAAACTTAGAACTTCGTTATTTTTTCAAGTTTCAAAGAGCTACTACAAACCATGTTGTATTTAGAGTTACAAAATCATCTATCTATATAGGAGAGAACAGAGGGAAAATAAAAATATAAACTGCTACTGTAAACGAACGCTTCAACCTAGAAAAACAAAATTTGGTGAGTCAAGTTGGATTTGTGTACCGATGATTACCACCAAGTATCATCAAGATTGGGTGAAAAAATATTTCCTGGTATTTCGGAAACTCGTTATTTTTGAAGCTTTGCAACCCCTCTCAATGAAAGTGCTTTTCCACAGTCTGTGCCTATGGCTACATGAAGAGGAAACAAACCATATAGACAAAACTGAGAACTCCTTTATTTTGTCAAGTTTCAAAGAGCTACGACAAACCATGTTGGATTTAGAGTTCCAAATTCATCTATCTATATAGGAGAGAACAGAGGGAACCTAAAAATATAAACTGCTACTGTAAACGAAAGCTTCAACCTAGAAGAACAAAATTTGGTGAGTCAAGAGGGATTTGTGTACCGATCATTACTACCTAGTATCATCGAGATTGGGTGAAAAAGTATTTGCTGGTATTTCGCAAACTCGTTATTTCTTAGAACCTTGGCAACCCCTCTCAATGAAAGTGCTTTTCCACAGTCTGTGCCTAGGGCTACTTGAAGAGGAAACAAACCATAGACACAAAACTGAGAACTCCTTTATTTTGTCAAGTTCCAAAGAGCTACTACAAACCATGTTGTATTTAGAGTTCCAAATTCATCTATCTATATAGGAGAGAACAGAGTGAAACGTAAAAGTAAAAACTGCTACTGTAAACGAACGCTTCAACCTAGAAGAACAAAATTTGATGAGCCAAGTGGGATTTGTGTACTTGTCATTACCACCACGTATCATCAACATTGGGTCAAAAAATATTTGCTGGTATTTCGGAAAATCGTTATCTCTTGGAAGCTTGGGAATCCCTTTCAATGAATGTGCTTTTCCACAGTCTCTGCTTAGGGCTACATGAAGTGGAAACAAATCATAGAGACTAAACTGAGAACTCCTTTATTTTGTCAAGTTTCAAAAAGCTATTGCACACCATTTTGGATTTAGAGTTCCAAATTCATCTATCTATATAGGAGAGAACAGAGCGAACGTAAAAATATAAACTGCTACTGTAAACGAACGCTTCAACCTAGAAAAACAAAATTTGGTGAGTCCAGTGGGATTTGTGTACCGATCATTACCACCAAGTATCACCAAGATTTTGTGAAAAAATATTTGCTGGTATTTCGGAAACTCGTTATTTCTTAGAAGCTTGGCAACCCCTCTAAATAAAAGTGCTTTTCCACAGTCTGTGCCTAGGGCTACTTGAAGAGGAAACAAACCATAGACACAAAACTGAGAACTCCTTTATTTTTTCAAGTTTCAAAGAGCTACTACAAACTATTTTGGATTTAGAGTTCCAAAATCATCTATCTCTATAGGAGAGAACAAAGTAAAACCTAAAAATATAAACTGCTACTGTCAACGAACGCTTCAACCTAGAAGAACAAAATTTGGTGAGCCAAGTGGGATTTGTGTACTTGTCATTACCACCACGTATCATCAACATTGGGTGAAAAACTATTTGCTGGTGTTTCGGAAACTCGTTATTTCTTGGAAGCTTGGCAACCCCTTTCAATGAGAGTGCTTTCCCAAAGTCTCTGCTTAGGGCTACATGAAGCGGAAGCAAATCATAGAGACAAAACTGAGAACTCCTTTATTTTGTCAAGTTTCAAAGAGCTAGTACAAACCATGTTGGAATTAGAGTTCCAAAATCATCTGTCTATATAGGAGAGAACTGAGGGAACCTAAAAATGTAAACTGCTACTGTAAACGAACGCTTCAACATAGAAGAACAAAATTTGGTGAGACAAGGGGGATTTTGGAACAGATAATTACCACCAAGTATCATCAAGATTGGGTGAAAAAATATTTGCTGGTATTTTGGAAACTCGTTATTTCTTAGAAGCTTGGCAACCCCTCTCAATGAATGTGCTTTTCCACAGTCTGTGCCTAGGGCTACTTGAAGAGGAAAGAAACCATAGAGACAAAACTGAGAACTCATTTATTTTGTGAAGTTTGAAAGAGCTACTACAAACCATGTTGGATTTAGAGTTCCAAATTCATCTATCTCTATAGGAGAGAACAGAGTGAAACCTAAAAATAAAAACTGCTACTGTAAACGAACGCTTCAACCTAGAAGAACAAAATTTGGTGAGCCAAGTGGGATTTGTGTACTTGTCATTACCACGACATATCATCAACATTGGGTGAAAAAATATTTGCTGGTATTTTGGAAACTCGTAATTTCTTGGAAGCTTGGCAACCCCTTTCTTTGAAAGTACTTTCCCACAGTCTCTGCTTAGGGCTACATGAAGCGGAAACAAATCATAGAGAAAAAACTGAGAACTCCTTTATTTTGTCAAGTTTCAAAGAGCTACTACAAAACATGTTGGATTTAGAGTGCCAAATTCATCTATCTATATAGGAGAGAACAGAGGGAACCTAAAAATATAAACTGCTACTGTAAACGAACGCTTCAACCTAGAAGAACAAATTTGGTCAGTCAAGTGGGATTTGTGTGCCGATCATTAACACCAAGTATCATCAAGATTGGGTGAAAAAATATTTGCTGGTATATCGGTAACTCGTTATTTCTTAGTAGCTTGGCAACCCCTCTCAATGAAAGTGCTTTTCCACAGTCTGTGTCTAGGGATACTTGAAGAAGAAACAAACCATATAGACAAAACTGAGAACTCCTTCATTTTGTCAATTTTCAAAGAGCTACTACTAACCATGTTGGATTTAGAGTTCCAAATTCATCATCTATGTAGGAGAGAAAAGAGAGAAACCTAAAAATAAAAACTGCGACTGAAAACGAACGCTTCAAACTAGAAGAGCAAAATTTGGTGAGCCAAGTGGGATCTGTGTACTTGTCATTATCACCACGTATCACCAACATTGGGTGAAGAAATTTTGCTGGTATTTCAGAAACTCGTAATTTCTTGGAAGCTTGGCAACCCCTTTCAATGAGATTGCTTTTCCACAGTCTCTGCTTAGGGCTACATGAAGCAGAATCAAATCATAGAGACAAAACTGAGAACTCCTTTATTTTGTCAAGTTTCAAAGAGCTACTACAAACCATGTTGGATTTAGAGTTCCAAAATCATCTATATATATATATATAGGAGAGAACAGAGGGAACCTAAAAATATAAACTGCTACTGTAAACGAACGCTTCAACCTAGAAGAACAAAAATTGGTGAGTCAAGTGGGATTTGTGTACCGATCATTACCACCATGTATCATCAAGATTGGGTGAAAAAATATTTGCAGGTATTTCGGAAACTCCTTATTTCTTAGAAGCTTGGCCACCCCTCTCAATGAAAGTGCTTTTCCACAGTCTGTGCCTAGGGCTGCTTGAGAGGAAACAAACCATAGAGACAAAACTGAGAAATCCTTTATTTTGTCTAGTTTCAAAGAGCTACTACAAACCATGTTGGATTTAGAGTTCCAAATTCATCTATCTATATAGGAGAGAAAAGAGTGAAAACTAAAAATAAAAACTGCTACTGTAAACGAACGCTTCAACCTAGAAGAACAAAATTTGGTGAGCAAAGTGGGATTAGTGTACTTGTCATTACCACCACGTATCATGAACATTGGGTGAAAAAAATAATTCCTGGTTATTTCGGAAACTCGTTATTCTTGGAAGCTTGGCAACCCCTTTCAATGAAAGTGCTTTTCCACAGTCTCTGCTTAAGGCTACATGAAGCGGAAACAAATCAAAGAGACAAAACTCAGAACTCCTTTATTTTGTCAAGTTTCAAAGAGCTACTACAAACCATGTTGGATTTAGAGTTCCAAAATCATCTATCTATATAGGAGAGAACAGAGGGAACCTAAAAATAAAAACTGCTACTGTAAACGAACGCTTCAACCTTGAAGAACAAAATTTGGTGAGTCAAGTGAGATTTGTGTACCGATCATTACCACCAAGTATCATCAAGATTGGGTGAAAAAATTTTTGCTGGTATTTCGGAAACTCATTATTTCTTAGAAGCTCGGCCACCCCTCTCAATGAAATTGCTTTTCCACAGTCTGTGCCTAGGGCTACTTGAAGAGGAAACAAACCATAGAGACAAAACTGAGAACTCCTTTATTTTGTCAAGTTTCAAAGTGCTACTACAAACCATGTTGGATTTAGAGTTCCAAATTCATCTATCTATATAGGAGAGAAAAGAGTGAAACCTAAAAATAAAAACTGCTACAGTAAACGAACGCTTCAACCTAGAAGAAAAAATTTGTTGTGCCAAGTGGGATTTGTGTACTTGTCATTACCACCACGTATCATCAACATTGAGTGAAAAAATATTTGCTGGTATTTCGGAAAATCGTAATTTCTTGGAAGCTTGGCAACCCCGTTCAATGAAAGTGCTTTTCAACAGTCTCTGCTTAGGTCTACATGAAGCGGAAACAAATCATAGAGACAAAACTGAGAACTCTTTTATTTTGTCAATTTTCATAGAGCTACTACTAACCATGTTGGATTTAGAGTTCCAAATTCATCATCTATATAGGAGAGAAAAGAGTGAAACCTAAAAATAAAAACTGCGACTGTAAACGAACGCTTCAACCTAGAAGAACAAAATTTGGTGAGCCAAGTGGGATCTGTGTACTTGTCATTACCACCACGTATCATCAACATTGGGTGAAGAAATATTTGCTGGTATTTCATAAACTCGTAATTTTGGAAGCTTGGCAACCCCTTTCAATGAGAGTGCTTTCCAAAGTCTCTGCTTAGGGATACATGAAGCGGAAACAAATCATAGAGACAAAACTGAGAACTCCTTTATTTTGTCAAGTTTCAAAGAGCTACTACAAACCATGTTGGATTTAGAGTTCCAAAATCATCTGTCTACATAGGAGAGAACTGAGGGAACCTAAAAATATAAACTGCTATTGTAAACGAAAGCTTCAACCTGGAAGAAAAAAATTTTATGAGTCAAGTGGGATTTGTGTACCGATCATTACCACCAAGTATCATTAAGATTGGGTGAAAAAATATTTGTTGGTATTTTGGAAACTCGTTATTTATTAGAAGCATGGCCACCCCTCTCAATGGACGTGCTTTTCCACAGTCTGTGCCTAGGGCTACTTGAAGAAGAAACAAACCATAGAGATAAAACTGAGAACTCCTTTATTTTGTCACGTTTCAAAGAGCTACTGCAAACCATGTTGAATTTAGAGTTCCAAATTCATCTATCTATATAGGAGAGAAAAGAGTGAAAACCTAAAAATAAAAACTGCTACCGTAAACGAACGCTTAAACCTAGAAGAACAAAATTTGGTGAGCCAAGTGGGATTTGTGTACTTGTCATTACCACGACGTATCATCAACATTGGGTGAAAAAATATTTGCTGGTATTTCAGAAACTCGTAATTTCTTGGAAGCTTGGCAACCCCTTTCAATGAGAGTGTTTTCCCACAGTCTCTGCTTAGGGCTACATGAAGCAGAATCAAATCATAGAGACAAAACTGAGAACTCCTTTATTTTGTCAAGTTTCAAAGAGCTACTACAAACCATGTTGGATTTAGAGTTCCAAAATCATCTATATATATAGGAGAGAACAGAGGGAACCTAAAAATATAAACTGCTACTGTAAACGAATGCTTCAACCTAGAAGAACAAAATTGGTGAGTCAAGTGGATTTGTGTACCGATCATTACCACCAAGTACCATCAAGATTGGGTGAAAAAATATTTGCAGGTATTTCGGAAACTCGTTATTTATTAGAAGCTTGGCCAACTCTCTATGAAAGTGCTTTTCCACAGTCTGTGCCTAGGGCTACTTGAAGAGGAAACAAACCACAGAGACAAAACTGAGAACTCCTTTATTTTGTCAAGTTTCAAAGAGCTACTACAAACCATGTTAGATTCAGAGTTCCAAATTCATCATTATGTAGCAGAGAAAAGAGTGAAACCTAAAAATAAAAATTGCGACTGTAAACGAACGCTTCAACCTAGAAGAAGAAAATTTGGTGAGCCAAGTGGATCTGTGTACTTGTCATTACCACCATGTATCACCAAAATTGGGTTAAGAAATATTTGCTGGTATTTCAGAAACTCGTTATTTCTTGGAAGCTTGGCAACCCCTTTCAATGAGAGTGCTTTCCCACAGTCTCTGCTAGGGCTACATGAAGCGGAAACAAATCATAGAGACAAAACTGAGAACTCCTTTATTTTGTCAAGTTTCAAGGAGCTACTACAAACCATGTTGGATTTAGAGTTCCAAAATCATCTGTCTATATAGGAGAGAACTGAGGAAACCTAAAAATATAAACTGCTACTGTAAACGAAAGCTTCAACCTAGAAGGACAAAATTTGGTGAGTCAAGTGGGATTTGTGTACCGATCATTACCACCAAGTATCATTAAAATTGGGTGAAAAAATATTTGCTGGTGTTTCGGAAACTCGTTATTTCTTCGACGCTTGGCCACCCCTCTCAATGAAAGTGCTTTTCCACAGTCTGTGCCTAGGGCTACTTGAAGAGGAAACAAACCATAGAGACAAAACTGAAAACTCCTTTATTTTGTCAAGTTTCAAAGAGCTACTACAAACCATGTTGGATTTAGAGTTCCAAAATCATCTATATATATATTAGAGAACAGAGGGAACCTAAAAATATAAACTGCTCCTGTAAACGAACGCTTCAACCTAGAAGAACAAAAATTGGTGAGCCAAGTGGGATTTGTGTACTTGTTATTACCACGACATATCATCAACATTGGGTGAAAAAATATTTGCTGGTATTTCAGAAACTCGTAATTTCTTGGAAGCTTGGCAACCCCTTTCAATGAGAGTGTTTTCCCACAGTCTCTGCTTAGGGCTACATGAAGCGGAATCAAATCATAGAGACAAAACTGAGAACTCCTTTATTTTGTCAAGTTTCAAAGAGCTACTACAAACCATGTTGGATTTAGAGTTCCAAAATCATCTATATGTATAGGAGAGAACATACATATCTATATGTACAGTATAAACTGTACATATAGATATGTATATGTACAGTATAAATACATATACATATAGATATGTATATGTACAGTATAAATCATATACATATAGATATGTACAGTATAAATCATATACATATAGATATGTATATGTACAGTATAAATCATCTATATGTACAGTATAAACTGCTACTGTAAACGAACGCTTCAACCTAGAAGAACAAAAATTGGTGATTCAAGTGGGATTTGTGTACCGATCATTACCACCAAGTATCATCAAGATTGGGTGAAAAAATATTTGCAGGTATTTCGGAAACTCGTTATTTCTAAGAAGCTTGGCCACCTCTCTATGAAAGTGCTTTTCCACAGTCTGTGCCTAGGGCTACTTGAAGAGGAAGCAAACCATAGAGACAAAACTGAGAACTCCTTTATTTTGTCAAGTTTCAAAGAGCTACTACAAACCATGTTAGATTTAGAGTTCCAAATTCATCATTATGTAGCAGAGAAAAGAGTGAAACCTAAAAATAAAAACTGCGACAGTAAACGAACGCTTCAACCTAGAAGAAGAAAATTTGGTGAGCCAAGTGGGATTGTGTACTTGTCATTACCACCATGTATCACCAACATTGGGTTAAGAAATATTTGCTGGTATTTCAGAAAATCGTAATTTCTTGGAAGCTTGGCAACACCTTTCAATGAGAGTGCTTTCCCACAGTCCCTGCTAGGACTACATGAAGCGGAAACAAATCATAGAGACAAAACTGAGAACTCCTTTATTTGGTCAAGTTTCAAAGAGCTACTACAAACCATGTTGGATTTAGAGTTCCAAAATCATCTGTCTATATAGGAGAGAACTGAGTTAACCTAAAAATATAAACTGCTACTGTAAACGAAAGCTTCAACCTAGAAGAACAAAATTTGGTGAGCCAAGTGGGATCTGTGTACTTGTCATTACCACCACGTATCACCAACATTGGTTGAAAAAATATTTGCTGGTATGTCAAAAACTCGTAATTTCTTGGAAGCTTGGCAACCCCTTTCAATGAAAGTGCTTTCCCACAGTCTCTGCTTAGGGCTACATGAAGCGGAAACAAGTAATAGAGACAAAACTGAGAACTCCTTTATTTTGTCAAGTTTCAAAGAGCTACTGCAAACCATGTTGGATTTAGAGTTCCAAAATCATCTGTATATATAGGAGAGAACAGAGGGAACCTAAAAATATTAACTGCTACTGTAAACGAACGCTTCAACCGAGAAGAACAAAAATTGGTGAGTCAAGAGGGATTTGTGTACCGATCATTACCACCAAGTATCATCAAGATTGGGTGAAAAAATATTTGCAGGTGTTTCGGAAAATCGTTATTTCTTAGAAGCTTGGCCACCCCTCTCAATGAAAATGCTTTTCCACAGACTGTGCCTAGGGCTACTTGAAGAGGAAACAAACCATAGAGACAAAACTGAGAACTCCTTTATTTTGTCAAGTTTCAAAGAGCTACAACAAACCATGTTGTATTTAGAGTTCCAAATTCATCTATCTATATAGGAGAGAACAGAGTGAAACCTAAAAATAAAAACTGCTACTGTAAACGAACGCTTCAACCTAGAAGAACAAAATTTGGTGGGCCAAGTGGGATTTGTGTACTTGTCATTTCCACCACGTATCATCAACATTGGGTGAAAAAATATTTGCTGGTATTTCGGAAACGCATAATTTCTTGGAAGCTTGGCAACCACTTTTTGAAAGTGCTTTTTCCACAGTCTCTGCTTAGGGCTACATGAAAGCGGAAACAAATCATAGAGACAAAACTGAGAACTCCTTATTTTGTCAATTTCAAAGAGCTACTACTAACCATGTTGGATTTAGAGTTCCAAATTCATCATCTATATAGGAGAGAAAAGAGTGAAACCTAAGAATAAAAACTGCGACTGTAAACGAACACTTCAACCTAGAAGAACATAATTTGGTGAGCCAAGTGGGATCTGTATACTTGTCATTACCACCACGTATCACCAACATTGTGTGAAGAAATATTTGCTGGTATTTCAGAAACTCGTAATTTCTTGGAAGCTTGGCAACCCCTTTCAATGAGAGTGCTTTCCCACAGTCTCTGCTTAGGGCTACATGAAGCGGAAACAAATCATAGAGACAAAACTGAGAACTCCTTTATTTTTGTCATGTTTTCAAAGAGCTACTACAAAACCATGTTAGATTTAGAGTTCCAAAATCATCTGTCTACATAGGAGAGAACTGAGGGAACCTAAAAATATAAACTGCTACTGTAAACGAACGCTTCAACCTAGAAGAACATAATTTGGTGAGTCAAGTGGGATTTGTGTACCGATCATTACCACCAAGTATCATCAAGATTAGGTGAAAAAAATATTTGCTGGTATTTCGGAAACTCGTTATTTCTTAGAAGCTTGGCAACCCCTCTCAATGAAAGTGCTTTTCCACAGTCTGTGCCTAGGGTTACTTGAAGAGGAATCAAATCATAGAAACAAAACTGAGAACTCTTTTATTTGTCAAGTTTCAAAGAGCTACTACAAACCACGTAGGATTTAGAGTTCCAAATTCATCTATCTATATAGGAGAGAACAGAGTTTAACATAAAAATAAAAACTGCTAGTGTAAACGAACGCTTCAACCTAGAAGAACAAAATTTATTGAGCCAAGTGGGATTTGTGTACTTGTCATTGCCACCACGTATCATCAACATTGGGTGAAAAAATATTTGCTGGTATTTCGGAAACTCGTAATTTCTTGGAAGCTTGGCAACCCCTTTGAATGAAAGTGCTTTTCCACAGTCTCTGCTTAGGGCTATATGAAGCGGAAACAAATCATAGAGACAAAACTGAGAACTCCTTTATTTTGTCAAGTTTCAAAGAGCTACTCCAAACCATGTTGGATTTAGAGTTCCAAATTCATCATCTATATAGGAGAGAACAGAGTTAACCTGAAAATATAAATTGCTACTGTAAACGAACGCTTCAACCTAGAAGAACAAAATTTGGTGAGTCAAGTGGGAATTGTGAACCGATCATTACCACCAAGTATCATCAAGATTGGGTGAAAAAATATTTGCTGGTATTTCAGAAACTCGTAATTTCTTGGAAACTTGGCAACCCCTTTCAATGAAAGTTCTTTATCTGTCTCTGCTTAGGGCTACATGAAGCGGAAACAAATCATAGAGACAAAACTGAGAACTCCTTTATTTTGTCAGGTTTCAAAGAGCTACTTCAAGCCATGTTGGATTTAGAGTTCCAAAATCATCTATATATATAGGAGAGAACAGAGGGAACCAAAAAATAAAAACTGCTACTGTAAACGAACGCTTCAACCTAGAAGAACAAAATTTGGTGAGTCAATTGGGATTTGTGAACCGATCATTACCACCAAGTATCATCAAGATTGGGTGAAAAAATATTTGCTGGTATTTCAGAAACTCTTAATTTCTTGGAAGCTTGGCCACCCCTCTCAATGAAAGTGCTTTTCCACAGTCTGTGCCTCGGGCTACTTGAAGAGGAAACAAACCATGGAGACAAAACTGAGAACTCCTTTATTTTGTCAAGTTTCAAAGAGCTACTCCAAACCATGTTGGTTTTAGAGTTCCAAATTCATCTATCTATATAGGAGAGAAAGGAGTGACAACTAAAAATAAAAACTGCTACTGTAAACGAACGCTTCAACTTAGAAGAACAAAATTTGGTGAGCCAAAGGGGATTTGTGTACTTGTCATTACCACCATGCATCATCAACATTGGGTGAAAAAATATTTGCTGGTATTTCTGAAACTCGTTATTTTTTGGAAGCTTGGCAACCCCATTCAATGAAAGTGCTTTTCCACAGTCTCTGCTTAGGGCTACATGAAGCGGAAAGAAATCCTAGAGTAAAAACAGAGAACTCCTTTATTTTGTCAAGTTTCAAAGAGCTACTACAAACCATGTTAGATTTAGAGTTCCAAAATCATCTATCTATACAAGAGAGAACAGAGGCAACCTAAAGATATAAACTGCTACTGTAAACCAACAATTCAACCTAGAAGAACATAATTTGGTGAGTCAAGTGGGATTTGTGTACCGATCATTACCACCAAGTATCGTCAAGATTGGGTGAAAAAATATTTGCTGGTATTTCGGAAACTCGTTATTTCTTAGAAGCTTGGCAACCCCTCTCAATGAAAGTGCTTTTCCACAGTCTGTGCCTAGGGCTACTTGAAGAGGAAACAAACCATAGAGACAAAACTGAGAACTCCTTTACTTTGTCAAGTTACAAAGATCTACTACAAACCATGTTGGATTTAGAGTTCCAAATTCATCTATCTATATTGGAGAGAATAGAGTGAAACCTAAAAATAAAAACTGCTACTGTAAACGAAAGCTTCAAACTAGAAGAAGAAAATTTGGTGAGTCAATTGGGATTTGTGAACCGATCATTACCACCAAGTATCATCAAGATTGGGTGAAAAAATATTTGCTGGTAATTCGGAAACTCGTTTTTTCTTAGAAGCTTGGCAACCCCTCTCAATGAAAGTGCTTTTCCACAGTCTGTGCCTAGGGATACTTAAAGGGGAAACAAACCATGGAGACAAAACTGAGAACTCCTTTATTTTGTCAAGTTTCAAAGAGCTACTCCAAACCATGTTGGATTTAGAGTTCCAAATTCATCATCTATATAGGAGAGAACAGAGGGAACCTGAAAATATAAATTGCTACTGTAAACGAACGCTTCAACCTAGAAGAACAAAATTTGGTGAGTCAAGTGGGAATTGTGAACCGATCATTACCACCAAGTATCATCAAGATTGGGTGAAAAAATATTTGCTGGTATTTCAGAAACTCGTAATTTCTTGGAAGCTTGGCAACCCCTTTCAATGAAAGTTCTTTATCAGTCTCTGCTTAGGGCTACATGAAGCGGAAACAAATCATAGAGACAAAACTGAGAACTCCTTTATTTTGTCAGGTTTCAAAGAGCTACTTCAAGCCATGTTGGATTTAGAGTTCCAAAATCATCTATATATATAGGAGAGAACAGAGGGAACCTAAAAATAAAAACTGCTACTGTAAACGAACGCTTCAACCTAGAAGAACAAAATTTGGTGAGTCAATTGGGATTTGTGAACCGATCATTACCACCAAGTATCATCAAGATTGGGTGAAAAAATATTTGCTGGTATTTCAGAAACTCTTAATTTCTTGGAAGCTTGGCCACCCCTCTCAATGAAAGTGCTTTTCCACAGTCTGTGCCTCGGGCTACTTGAAGAGGAAACAAACCATGGAGACAAAACTGAGAACTCCTTTATTTTGTCAAGTTTCAAAGAGCTACTCCAAACCATGTTGGTTTTAGAGTTCCAAATTCATCTATCTATATAGGAGAGAAAGGAGTGACAACTAAAAATAAAAACTGCTACTGTAAACGAACGCTTCAACTTAGAAGAACAAAATTTGGTGAGCCAAAGGGGATTTGTGTACTTGTCATTACCACCATGCATCATCAACATTGGGTGAAAAAATATTTGCTGGTATTTCTGAAACTCGTTATTTTTTGGAAGCTTGGCAACCCCATTCAATGAAAGTGCTTTTCCACAGTCTCTGCTTAGGGCTACATGAAGCGGAAAGAAATCCTAGAGTAAAAACAGAGAACTCCTTTATTTTGTCAAGTTTCAAAGAGCTACTACAAACCATGTTAGATTTAGAGTTCCAAAATCATCTATCTATACAAGAGAGAACAGAGGCAACCTAAAGATATAAACTGCTACTGTAAACCAACAATTCAACCTAGAAGAACATAATTTGGTGAGTCAAGTGGGATTTGTGTACCGATCATTACCACCAAGTATCGTCAAGATTGGGTGAAAAAATATTTGCTGGTATTTCGGAAACTCGTTATTTCTTAGAAGCTTGGCAACCCCTCTCAATGAAAGTGCTTTTCCACAGTCTGTGCCTAGGGCTACTTGAAGAGGAAACAAACCATAGAGACAAAACTGAGAACTCCTTTTTTTTGTCAAGTTACAAAGATCTACTACAAACCATGTTGGATTTAGAGTTCCAAATTCATCTATCTATGTAGGAGAGAAGAGAGTGAAACCTAAAAGTAAAAACTGCTACTGTAAACGAACGCTTCAAACTAGAAGAAGAAAATTTGGTGAGTCAATTGGGATTTGTGAACCGATCATTACCACCAAGTATCATCAAGATTGCGTGAAAAAATATTTGCAGGTATTTCGGAAACTCGTTATTTCTTAGAACCTTGGCCACCCCTCTCAATGAAAGTGCTTTTCCACAGTCTGTACCCTGGGCTACTTGAAGAGGAAACAAACCATAGAGACCAAACTGAGAACTCCTTTATTTTGTCAAGTTTCAAAGAGCTACTACAAACCATGTTGGATTTAGAGTTCCAAATTTATCTATCTATATAGGAGAGAACAGAGTGAAACCTAAAAATAAAAACTGCTACTGTAAACGAACGCTCCAACCTAGAAGAACAAAATTTGGTGAGCCAAGTGGGATTTGTGTACATGTCATTTCCACCACGTATCATCAACATTGGGTGAAAAAATATTTTGTCAAGTTTCAAATAGCTATTACACACCATGTTGGATTTAGAGTTCCAAATCATCTATCGATATAGGAGAGAACAGACTGGAACCTATATATAAAAACTTCTACTGTACACGAAAGCTTCAACCTAGTAGAACAAAATTTGGTGAGCCAAGTGGGTTTTGTGTACTGATCATTACCACCAAGTATCATCAACATTCGGTTAAAAATCATTTACTGGTGTTTCAGAAACTCGTTATTTCATAGAAGGTTGGCCACCCCACTCAATGAAATTTCTATTCCACAGTCTGTGCCTAGGGCTACATGAAGAGGAAACAAACCATAGAGACAAAACTGAGAACTCCGTTATTTTGTGAAGTTTCAAAGAGCTATTACAAACCATGTTGTATTTAGAGTTCCAAATTCATCTATCTATATAGGAGAGAACAGAGTGAAACGTAAAAGTAAAAACTGCTACTGTAAACGAACGCTTCAACCTAGAAGAACAAAATTTGATGAGCCAAGTGGGATTTGTGTACTTGTCATTACCACCACGTATCATCAACATTGGGTCAAAAAATATTTGCTGGTATTTCGGAAAATCGTTATCTCTTGGAAGCTTGGGAATCCCTTTCAATGAATGTGCTTTTCCACAGTCTCTGCTTAGGGCTACATGAAGTGGAAACAAATCATAGAGACTAAACTGAGAACTCCTTTATTTTGTCAAGTTTCAAAAAGCTATTGCACACCATTTTGGATTTAGAGTTCCAAATTCATCTATCTATATAGGAGAGAACAGAGCGAACGTAAAAATATAAACTGCTACTGTAAACGAACGCTTCAACCTAGAAAAACAAAATTTGGTGAGTCCAGTGGGATTTGTGTACCGATCATTACCACCAAGTATCACCAAGATTTTGTGAAAAAATATTTGCTGGTATTTCGGAAACTCGTTATTTCTTAGAAGCTTGGCAACCCCTCTAAATAAAAGTGCTTTTCCACAGTCTGTGCCTAGGGCTACTTGAAGAGGAAACAAACCATAGACACAAAACTGAGAACTCCTTTATTTTTTCAAGTTTCAAAGAGCTACTACAAACTATTTTGGATTTAGAGTTCCAAAATCATCTATCTCTATAGGAGAGAACAAAGTAAAACCTAAAAATATAAACTGCTACTGTCAACGAACGCTTCAACCTAGAAGAACAAAATTTGGTGAGCCAAGTGGGATTTGTGTACTTGTCATTACCACCACGTATCATCAACATTGGGTGAAAAACTATTTGCTGGTGTTTCGGAAACTCGTTATTTCTTGGAAGCTTGGCAACCCCTTTCAATGAGAGTGCTTTCCCAAAGTCTCTGCTTAGGGCTACATGAAGCGGAAGCAAATCATAGAGACAAAACTGAGAACTCCTTTATTTTGTCAAGTTTCAAAGAGCTAGTACAAACCATGTTGGAATTAGAGTTCCAAAATCATCTGTCTATATAGGAGAGAACTGAGGGAACCTAAAAATGTAAACTGCTACTGTAAACGAACGCTTCAACATAGAAGAACAAAATTTGGTGAGACAAGGGGGATTTTGGAACAGATAATTACCACCAAGTATCATCAAGATTGGGTGAAAAAATATTTGCTGGTATTTTGGAAACTCGTTATTTCTTAGAAGCTTGGCAACCCCTCTCAATGAATGTGCTTTTCCACAGTCTGTGCCTAGGGCTACTTGAAGAGGAAAGAAACCATAGAGACAAAACTGAGAACTCATTTATTTTGTGAAGTTTGAAAGAGCTACTACAAACCATGTTGGATTTAGAGTTCCAAATTCATCTATCTCTATAGGAGAGAACAGAGTGAAACCTAAAAATAAAAACTGCTACTGTAAACGAACGCTTCAACCTAGAAGAACAAAATTTGGTGAGCCAAGTGGGATTTGTGTACTTGTCATTACCACGACATATCATCAACATTGGGTGAAAAAATATTTGCTGGTATTTTGGAAACTCGTAATTTCTTGGAAGCTTGGCAACCCCTTTCTTTGAAAGTACTTTCCCACAGTCTCTGCTTAGGGCTACATGAAGCGGAAACAAATCATAGAGAAAAAACTGAGAACTCCTTTATTTTGTCAGGTTTCAAAGAGCTACTACAAAACATGTTGGATTTAGAGTGCCAAATTCATCTATCTATATAGGAGAGAACAGAGGGAACCTAAAAATATAAACTGCTACTGTAAACGAACGCTTCAACCTAGAAGAACAAATTTGGTCAGTCAAGTGGGATTTGTGTGCCGATCATTAACACCAAGTATCATCAAGATTGGGTGAAAAAATATTTGCTGGTATTTCAGAAACTCTTAATTTCTTGGAAGCTTGGCCACCCCTCTCAATGAAAGTGCTTTTCCACAGTCTGTGCCTCGGGCTACTTGAAGAGGAAACAAACCATGGAGACAAAACTGAGAACTCCTTTATTTTGTCAAGTTTCAAAGAGCTACTCCAAACCATGTTGGTTTTAGAGTTCCAAATTCATCTATCTATATAGGAGAGAAAGGAGTGACAACTAAAAATAAAAACTGCTACTGTAAACGAACGCTTCAACTTAGAAGAACAAAATTTGGTGAGCCAAAGGGGATTTGTGTACTTGTCATTACCACCATGCATCATCAACATTGGGTGAAAAAATATTTGCTGGTATTTCTGAAACTCGTTATTTTTTGGAAGCTTGGCAACCCCATTCAATGAAAGTGCTTTTCCACAGTCTCTGCTTAGGGCTACATGAAGCGGAAAGAAATCCTAGAGTAAAAACAGAGAACTCCTTTATTTTGTCAAGTTTCAAAGAGCTACTACAAACCATGTTAGATTTAGAGTTCCAAAATCATCTATCTATACAAGAGAGAACAGAGGCAACCTAAAGATATAAACTGCTACTGTAAACCAACAATTCAACCTAGAAGAACATAATTTGGTGAGTCAAGTGGGATTTGTGTACCGATCATTACCACCAAGTATCGTCAAGATTGGGTGAAAAAATATTTGCTGGTATTTCGGAAACTCGTTATTTCTTAGAAGCTTGGCAACCCCTCTCAATGAAAGTGCTTTTCCACAGTCTGTGCCTAGGGCTACTTGAAGAGGAAACAAACCATAGAGACAAAACTGAGAACTCCTTTTTTTTGTCAAGTTACAAAGATCTACTACAAACCATGTTGGATTTAGAGTTCCAAATTCATCTATCTATGTAGGAGAGAAGAGAGTGAAACCTAAAAGTAAAAACTGCTACTGTAAACGAACGCTTCAAACTAGAAGAAGAAAATTTGGTGAGTCAATTGGGATTTGTGAACCGATCATTACCACCAAGTATCATCAAGATTGCGTGAAAAAATATTTGCAGGTATTTCGGAAACTCGTTATTTCTTAGAACCTTGGCCACCCCTCTCAATGAAAGTGCTTTTCCACAGTCTGTACCCTGGGCTACTTGAAGAGGAAACAAACCATAGAGACCAAACTGAGAACTCCTTTATTTTGTCAAGTTTCAAAGAGCTACTACAAACCATGTTGGATTTAGAGTTCCAAATTTATCTATCTATATAGGAGAGAACAGAGTGAAACCTAAAAATAAAAACTGCTACTGTAAACGAACGCTCCAACCTAGAAGAACAAAATTTGGTGAGCCAAGTGGGATTTGTGTACATGTCATTTCCACCACGTATCATCAACATTGGGTGAAAAAATATTTGCTGGTATTTCGGAGACTCGTAATTTCTTGGAAGCTTGGCAACCCCTTTCAATGAAAGTGCTTTTCCAAAGTCTCTGCTTAGGGCTACATGAAGCAGAAACAAATCATAGAGACAAAACTGAGAACTCCTTTATTTTGTCAATTTTCAAAGAGCTACTACTAACCATGTTGGATTTAGAGTTCCAAATTCATCATCTATATAGGAGAGAAAAGAGTGAAACCTAAGATTAAAAATTGCGACTGTAAACGAACGCTTCAACCTAGAAGAAAAAAATTTGGTGAGACAAGTGGGATCTGTGTACTTGTCATTACCACCACGTATCACAACATTGGGTGAAGAAATATTTGCTGGTATTTCAGAAACTCGTAATTTCTTGGAAGCTTGGCAACCCTTTCAATGAGAGTGCTTTCCCACAGTCATTGCCTAGGGCTACTTGAAGAGGAACCAAAACATAGAGACAAAACTGAGAACACCTTTATTTTGTCTTGTTTCAAAGAGCTACTACAAACCATGTTGGATTTAGAGTTCCAAAATCATCTATCTATACAAGAGAGAACAGAGGGAACCTAAAGATATAAACTGCTACTGTAAACGAACAATTCAACCTAGAAGAACCAAATTTGGTGAGTCAAGTGGGAATTGTGCACCGATCATTACCACCAAGTATCATCAAGATTGGGTGAAAAAATATTTGCTGCTATTTCGGAAATTCGTTATTTCTTAGAAGCTTGGCAACCCCTCTCAATGAAAGTGCTTTTCCACAGTCTGTGCCTAGGGCTACTTGAAGAGGAACCAAAACATAGAGACAAAACTGAGAACTCCTGTATTTTGTCAAGTTTCAAAGAGCTACTACAAACCATGTTGGATTTAGAGTTCCAAATTCATCTATCTATATAGGAGAGAACAGAGTGAAACCTAAAAATAAAAACTGCTACTGTAAACGAACGCTTCAACCTAGAAGAACAAAATTTGGTGAGCCAAGTGGGATATGTGTACTTGTCATTACCACCACGTATCATCAACATCGGGTGAAAAAATATTTGCTGGTATTTCAGAAACTCATAATTTCTTGGAAGCTTGGCAAACCCTTTCAATGAAAGTGCTTTTCCACAGTCTCTGCTTAGGGCTACATACAGCGGAAACAAATCATAGAGCAAAACTGAGAACTCCTTTATTTTGTCAAGTTTCAAAGAGCTACTACAAACCATGTTGGATTTAGAGTTCCAAAATCATCTATATATATAGGAGAGAACAGAGGGAACCTAAAAATATAAACTGCTACTGTAAACGAACGCTTCAACCTAGAAGAACCAAATTTGGTGTGTCAAGTGGGATTTGTGTACCGATCATTGCCACCAAGTATCATCAAGATTGGGTGAAAAAATATTTGCAGGTATTTCGGAAACTCGTTATTTCTTAGAAGCTTGGCCACCCCTCTCAATGAAAGTGCTTTTCCACAGTCTGTGCCTCTGGCTACTTGAAGAGGAAACAAACCATGGAGACAAAACTGAGAACTCCTTTATTTTGTCAGGTTTCAAAGAGCTACTTCAAACCATGTTGGATTTAGAGTTCCAAAATCATCTATATATATAGGAGAGAACAGAGGGAACCTAAAAATAAAAACTGCTACTGTAAACGAACACTTCAACCTAGAAGAACAAAATTTGGTGCGTCAATTGGGATTTGTGAACCGATCATTACCACCAAGTATCATCAAGATTGGGTGAAAAAATATTTGCTGGTATTTCAGAAACTCTTAATTTCTTGGAAGCTTGGCCACCCCTCTCAATGAAAGTGCTTTTCCACAGTCTGTGCCTCGGGCTACTTGAAGAGGAAACAAACCATGGAGACAAAACTGAGAACTCCTTTATTTTGTCAAGTTTCAAAGAGATACTCCAAACCATGTTGGATTTAGAGTTCCAAATTCATCTATATATATAGGAGAGAAAGGAGTGACAACTAAAAATAAAAACTGCTACTGTAAACGAACGCTTCAACCTAGAAGAACAAAATTTGGTGAGCCAAAGGGGATTTGTGTACTTGTCATTACCACCAGGCATCATCAACATTGGGTGAAAAAATATTTGCTGGTATTTCTGAAACTCGTTATTTTTTGGAAGCTTGGCAACCCCTTTCAATGAAAGTGCTTTTCCACAGTCTCTGCTTAGGGCTACATGAAGCGGAAAGAAATCATAGAGTAAAAACAGAGAACTCCTTTATTTTGTCAAGTTTCAAAGAGCTACTACAAACCATGTTAGATTTAGAGTTCCAAAATCATCTATCTATACAAGAGAGAACAGAGGCAACCTAAAGATATAAACTGCTACTGTAAACCAACAATTCAACCTAGAAGAACATAATTTGGTGAATCAAGTGGGATTTGTGTACCGATCATTACCACCAAGTATCGTCAAGATTGGGTGAAAAAATATTTGCTGGTATTTCGGAAACTCGTTATTTCTTAGAAGCTTGGAAACCCCTCTCAATGAAAGTGCTTTTCCACAGTCTGTGCCTAGGGCTACTTGAAGAGGAAACAAACCATACAGACAAAACTGAGAACTCCTTTTTTTTGTCAAGTTACAAAGATCTACTACAAACCATGTTGGATTTAGAGTTCCAAATTCCTCTCTCTATATAGGAGAGAAGAGAGTGAAACCTAAAAGTAAAAACTGCTACTGTAAACGAACGCTTCAAACTAGAAGAAGAAAATTTGGTGAGTCAATTGGGATTTGTGAACCGATCATTACCACCAAGTATCATCAAGATTGGGTGAAAAAATATTTGCTGGTATTTCAGAAACTCTTAATTTCTTGGAAGCTTGGCAACCCCTTTCAATGAAAGTGCTTTTCCACAGTCTCTGCTTAGGGCTACATGAAGCGGAAACAAATCATAGAGACAAAACTGAGAACTCCTGTATTTTGTCAATTTTCAAAGAGCTACTACAAACCATGTTGGATTTAGAGTTCCAAATTCATCATCTATATACGAGAGAAAACAGTGAAAACTAAAAATAAAAACTGCTACTGTAAACGAACGCTTCAACCTAGAAGAACAAAATTTGGTGAGCCAAGTGGGATCTGTGTACTTGTCATTACCACCACGTATCACCAACATTGGGTGAAAAAATATTTGCTGGTATTTCAGAAAGTCGTAATTTCTTGGAAGCTTGGCAACCCCTTTCATTGAGAGTGCTTTCCTACAGTCTCTGCTTAGGGCTACATGAAGCCGAAACAAATCATAGAGACAAAACAGAGAACTACTTTATTTTTTCAAGTTTCAAAGAGCTACTACAAACCATGTTGGATTTAGAGTTACAAATTCATCTATCTATATAGGAGAGAACAGAGTGAAACCTAAAAATAAAAACTGCTACTCTAAACGAACGCTTTAACCTAGAAGAACAAAATTTGGTGAGCCAAGTGGCATTTATGTACTTGTCATTTCCACCACGTATCATCAATTTTGGGTGAAAAAATATTTGCTGGTATTTCGGAAACTCGTAATTTCTTGAAAGCTTGGCAACCCCTTTCAATGAAAGTGCTTTTCCACAGTCTCTGCCTAGGGCTACATGAAGCGGAAACAAATCATAGAGACAAAACTGAGAACGCCTTTATTTTGTCAATTTTCAAAGAGCTACTACTAACCATGTTGGATTTAGAGTTCCAAATTCATCATCTATATAGGAGAGAAAAGAGTGAAACCTAAAAATAAAAACTGCAACTGTAAACAAACGCTTCAACCAAGAAGAACAAAATTTGGTGGGCCAAGTGGGATCTGTGTACTTGTCATTACCACCAAGTATCACCAACATTGGTTGAAGAAATATTTGCTGGTATTTCATATACTCGTAATTTCTTGGAAGCTTGGCAACCCCTTTCAATGAGAGTGCTTTCCCACAGTCTCTGCTTAGGGCTACATCAAGCGGAAAAAAATCATAGAAACAAAACTGAGAACTCCTTTACTTTGTCAAGTTTCAAAGAGCTACTACAAACCATGTTGGATTTAGAGTTTCAAAATAATCTGTCTATAGAGGAGAGAACTGAGGGAACCTAAAAATATAAACTGCTACTGTAAACGAACGCTTCAACCTAGAAGAACAAAATTTGGTGAGTCAAGTGGGATTTGTGTACCGATCATTACCACCAAGTATCATCAAAATTGGGTGAAAAAATATTTGCTGGTATTTCAGAAACTCGTAATTTCTTGGAAGCTTGGCAACACCTTTCAATGAAAGTTCTTTATCAGTCTCTGCTTAGGGCTACATGAAGCAGAAACAAATCATAGAGACAAAACTGAGAACTCCTTTATTTTGTCAGGTTTCAAAGAGCTACTTCAAACCATGTTGGATTTAGAGTTCCAAATTCATCTATCTATATAAGAGAGAACAGAGGGAAACCGAAAAATATAAACTGCTACTGTAAACGAACGCTTAAACCTAGAAGAAAAAAAATTGGTGAATCAAGTGGGATTTGTGTACCGATCATTACCACCAAATATCATCATGATTGGTTGAAAAAATATTTGCTGGTGTTTCGGAAACTCGTTATTTCTTAGAAGCTTGGAAACCCCTCTCAATGAAAGTGCTTTTCCACAGTTTGTGCCTAGGGCTACATGAGGGTTAAACAAACCATAGAGACAAAACTGAGAACTCCTTGATATTGTCAAGTTTCAGAGAGCTACTACAAACCGTGTTGGATTTAGAGTTCCAAATTCAACTATCTATATAGGAGAGAACAGAGTGAAACCTAAAAATAAAAACTGCTACTGTAAACGAAAGCTTAAACCTAGAAGAAGAAAATTTGGTGAGCCAATTGGGATTTGAGTACTGATCATTACCACCAAGTATCATCAAGTTTGGGTGAAAAAATATTTGCTGGTATTTCGGAAACTCGTTATTTCTTAGAAGTTTGGCAACCCCTCTCAATGAACGTGCTTTTCCACAGTCTGTGCGTAGGGCTACTTGAAGAGGAAACAAACCGTAGAGAGAAAACTGAGAACACCTTTTTTTTGTCAAGGTTCAAAGAGCTACTACAAACCATGTTGGATGTAGAGTTCCAAATTCATCTATGTATGTAGGAGAGAACAGCGTGAAACCTAAATATAAAAACTGCTACTGTAGACGAACGCGTCAATGTAGAAGAACAAAATTTGGTGAGCCAAGTGGGATTTGTGTACTGATCATTACCACCAAGTATCATCAAGATTGGGTGAAAAAATATTTGCTGGTATTTCGGAAACTCGTTATTTCTTAGAAGGTTGGCAAAGCCACTCAATGAAAGTGCTTTTCCACAGTCTGCGCCTAGGGCTACTTGAAGAGGAAACAAACCATAGAGGCAAAACTGAGAACTCCTTTTTTTTGTCAAGTTTCAAAGAGCTACTACAAATCATGTTGGATTTACGTTCCAAATTCATCTATCTATATAGGAGAGAATGGAGTGAAACCTAAAAATATAAACTGCTACTGTAAACGATCGCTTCAACTTAGAAGAACAAAATTTGGTGAGCCAAGTGGGATTTGTGGAGTTGTGATTACCACCATGTATCATCAAGATTGGGTGAAAAAATATTTGCTGGTATTTCGGAAACTCGTTATTTCTTAGAAGCTTGGCAACCCCTCTCAATGAAAGTGCTTTTCCACAGTCTGTGCCTAGGGATACTTGAAGAGGAAACAAACCATAGAGACAAAACTGAGAACTCCTTTTTTTTGTCAAGTTACAAAGATCTACTACAAACCATGTTGGATTTAGAGTTCCAAATTCATCTATCTATGTAGGAGAGAAGAGAGTGAAACCTAAAAGTAAAAACTGCTACTGTAAACGAACGCTTCAAACTAGAAGAAGAAAATTTGGTGAGTCAATTGGGATTTGTGAACCGATCATTACCACCAAGTATCATCAAGATTGCGTGAAAAAATATTTGCAGGTATTTCGGAAACTCGTTATTTCTTAGAACCTTGGCCACCCCTCTCAATGAAAGTGCTTTTCCACAGTCTGTACCCTGGGCTACTTGAAGAGGAAACAAACCATAGAGACCAAACTGAGAACTCCTTTATTTTGTCAAGTTTCAAAGAGCTACTACAAACCATGTTGGATTTAGAGTTCCAAATTTATCTATCTATATAGGAGAGAACAGAGTGAAACCTAAAAATAAAAACTGCTACTGTAAACGAACGCTCCAACCTAGAAGAACAAAATTTGGTGAGCCAAGTGGGATTTGTGTACATGTCATTTCCACCACGTATCATCAACATTGGGTGAAAAAATATTTGCTGGTATTTCGGAGACTCGTAATTTCTTGGAAGCTTGGCAACCCCTTTCAATGAAAGTGCTTTTCCAAAGTCTCTGCTTAGGGCTACATGAAGCAGAAACAAATCATAGAGACAAAACTGAGAACTCCTTTATTTTGTCAATTTTCAAAGAGCTACTACTAACCATGTTGGATTTAGAGTTCCAAATTCATCATCTATATAGGAGAGAAAAGAGTGAAACCTAAGATTAAAAATTGCGACTGTAAACGAACGCTTCAACCTAGAAGAAAAAAATTTGGTGAGACAAGTGGGATCTGTGTACTTGTCATTACCACCACGTATCACAACATTGGGTGAAGAAATATTTGCTGGTATTTCAGAAACTCGTAATTTCTTGGAAGCTTGGCAACCCTTTCAATGAGAGTGCTTTCCCACAGTCATTGCCTAGGGCTACTTGAAGAGGAACCAAAACATAGAGACAAAACTGAGAACACCTTTATTTTGTCTTGTTTCAAAGAGCTACTACAAACCATGTTGGATTTAGAGTTCCAAAATCATCTATCTATACAAGAGAGAACAGAGGGAACCTAAAGATATAAACTGCTACTGTAAACGAACAATTCAACCTAGAAGAACCAAATTTGGTGAGTCAAGTGGGAATTGTGCACCGATCATTACCACCAAGTATCATCAAGATTGGGTGAAAAAATATTTGCTGCTATTTCGGAAATTCGTTATTTCTTAGAAGCTTGGCAACCCCTCTCAATGAAAGTGCTTTTCCACAGTCTGTGCCTAGGGCTACTTGAAGAGGAACCAAAACATAGAGACAAAACTGAGAACTCCTGTATTTTGTCAAGTTTCAAAGAGCTACTACAAACCATGTTGGATTTAGAGTTCCAAATTCATCTATCTATATAGGAGAGAACAGAGTGAAACCTATAAATAAAAACTGCTACTGTAAACGAACGCTTCAACCTAGAAGAACAAAATTTGGTGAGCCAAGTGGGATATGTGTACTTGTCATTACCACCACGTATCATCAACATCGGGTGAAAAAATATTTGCTGGTATTTCAGAAACTCATAATTTCTTGGAAGCTTGGCAAACCCTTTCAATGAAAGTGCTTTTCCACAGTCTCTGCTTAGGGCTACATGAAGCGGAAACAAATCATAGAGCAAAACTGAGAACTCCTTTATTTTGTCAAGTTTCAAAGAGCTACTACAAACCAAGTTGGATTTAGAGTTCCAAAATCATCTATATATATAGGAGAGAACAGAGGGAACCTAAAAATATAAACTGCTACTGTAAACGAACGCTTCAACCTAGAAGAACCAAATTTGGTGTGTCAAGTGGGATTTGTGTACCGATCATTGCCACCAAGTATCATCAAGATTGGGTGAAAAAATATTTGCAGGTATTTCGGAAACTCGTTATTTCTTAGAAGCTTGGCCACCCCTCTCAATGAAAGTGCTTTTCCACAGTCTGTGCCTCTGGCTACTTGAAGAGGAAACAAACCATGGAGACAAAACTGAGAACTCCTTTATTTTGTCAGGTTTCAAAGAGCTACTTCAAACCATGTTGGATTTAGAGTTCCAAAATCATCTATATATATAGGAGAGAACAGAGGGAACCTAAAAATAAAAACTGCTACTGTAAACGAACACTTCAACCTAGAAGAACAAAATTTGGTGCGTCAATTGGGATTTGTGAACCGATCATTACCACCAAGTATCATCAAGATTGGGTGAAAAAATATTTGCTGGTATTTCAGAAACTCTTAATTTCTTGGAAGCTTGGCCACCCCTCTCAATGAAAGTGCTTTTCCACAGTCTGTGCCTCGGGCTACTTGAAGAGGAAACAAACCATGGAGACAAAACTGAGAACTCCTTTATTTTGTCAAGTTTCAAAGAGATACTCCAAACCATGTTGGATTTAGAGTTCCAAATTCATCTATATATATAGGAGAGAAAGGAGTGACAACTAAAAATAAAAACTGCTACTGTAAACGAACGCTTCAACCTAGAAGAACAAAATTTGGTGAGCCAAAGGGGATTTGTGTACTTGTCATTACCACCAGGCATCATCAACATTGGGTGAAAAAATATTTGCTGGTATTTCTGAAACTCGTTATTTTTTGGAAGCTTGGCAACCCCTTTCAATGAAAGTGCTTTTCCACAGTCTCTGCTTAGGGCTACATGAAGCGGAAAGAAATCATAGAGTAAAAACAGAGAACTCCTTTATTTTGTCAAGTTTCAAAGAGCTACTACAAACCATGTTAGATTTAGAGTTCCAAAATCATCTATCTATACAAGAGAGAACAGAGGCAACCTAAAGATATAAACTGCTACTGTAAACCAACAATTCAACCTAGAAGAACATAATTTGGTGAATCAAGTGGGATTTGTGTACCGATCATTACCACCAAGTATCGTCAAGATTGGGTGAAAAAATATTTGCTGGTATTTCGGAAACTCGTTATTTCTTAGAAGCTTGGAAACCCCTCTCAATGAAAGTGCTTTTCCACAGTCTGTGCCTAGGGCTACTTGAAGAGGAAACAAACCATACAGACAAAACTGAGAACTCCTTTTTTTTGTCAAGTTACAAAGATCTACTACAAACCATGTTGGATTTAGAGTTCCAAATTCCTCTCTCTATATAGGAGAGAAGAGAGTGAAACCTAAAAGTAAAAACTGCTACTGTAAACGAACGCTTCAAACTAGAAGAAGAAAATTTGGTGAGTCAATTGGGATTTGTGAACCGATCATTACCACCAAGTATCATCAAGATTGGGTGAAAAAATATTTGCTGGTATTTCAGAAACTCTTAATTTCTTGGAAGCTTGGCAACCCCTTTCAATGAAAGTGCTTTTCCACAGTCTCTGCTTAGGGCTACATGAAGCGGAAACAAATCATAGAGACAAAACTGAGAACTCCTGTATTTTGTCAATTTTCAAAGAGCTACTACAAACCATGTTGGATTTAGAGTTCCAAATTCATCATCTATATACGAGAGAAAACAGTGAAAACTAAAAATAAAAACTGCTACTGTAAACGAACGCTTCAACCTAGAAGAACAAAATTTGGTGAGCCAAGTGGGATCTGTGTACTTGTCATTACCACCACGTATCACCAACATTGGGTGAAAAAATATTTGCTGGTATTTCAGAAAGTCGTAATTTCTTGGAAGCTTGGCAACCCCTTTCATTGAGAGTGCTTTCCTACAGTCTCTGCTTAGGGCTACATGAAGCCGAAACAAATCATAGAGACAAAACAGAGAACTACTTTATTTTTTCAAGTTTCAAAGAGCTACTACAAACCATGTTGGATTTAGAGTTACAAATTCATCTATCTATATAGGAGAGAACAGAGTGAAACCTAAAAATAAAAACTGCTACTCTAAACGAACGCTTTAACCTAGAAGAACAAAATTTGGTGAGCCAAGTGGCATTTATGTACTTGTCATTTCCACCACGTATCATCAATTTTGGGTGAAAAAATATTTGCTGGTATTTCGGAAACTCGTAATTTCTTGAAAGCTTGGCAACCCCTTTCAATGAAAGTGCTTTTCCACAGTCTCTGCCTAGGGCTACATGAAGCGGAAACAAATCATAGAGACAAAACTGAGAACGCCTTTATTTTGTCAATTTTCAAAGAGCTACTACTAACCATGTTGGATTTAGAGTTCCAAATTCATCATCTATATAGGAGAGAAAAGAGTGAAACCTAAAAATAAAAACTGCAACTGTAAACAAACGCTTCAACCAAGAAGAACAAAATTTGGTGGGCCAAGTGGGATCTGTGTACTTGTCATTACCACCAAGTATCACCAACATTGGTTGAAGAAATATTTGCTGGTATTTCATATACTCGTAATTTCTTGGAAGCTTGGCAACCCCTTTCAATGAGAGTGCTTTCCCACAGTCTCTGCTTAGGGCTACATCAAGCGGAAAAAAATCATAGAAACAAAACTGAGAACTCCTTTACTTTGTCAAGTTTCAAAGAGCTACTACAAACCATGTTGGATTTAGAGTTTCAAAATAATCTGTCTATAGAGGAGAGAACTGAGGGAACCTAAAAATATAAACTGCTACTGTAAACGAACGCTTCAACCTAGAAGAACAAAATTTGGTGAGTCAAGTGGGATTTGTGTACCGATCATTACCACCAAGTATCATCAAAATTGGGTGAAAAAATATTTGCTGGTATTTCAGAAACTCGTAATTTCTTGGAAGCTTGGCAACACCTTTCAATGAAAGTTCTTTATCAGTCTCTGCTTAGGGCTACATGAAGCAGAAACAAATCATACAGACAAAACTGAGAACTCCTTTATTTTGTCAGGTTTCAAAGAGCTACTTCAAACCATGTTGGATTTAGAGTTCCAAAATCATCTATATATATAGGAGAGAACAGAGGGAACCTAAAAATAAAAACTGCTACTGTAAACGAACGCTTCAACCTAGAAGAACAAAATTTGGTGAGTCAATTGGGATTTGTGAACCGATCATTACCACCAAGTATCATCAAGATTGGGTGAAAAAATATTTGCTGGTATTTCAGAAACTCTTAATTTCTTGAAGATTGGCCACCCCTCTCAATGAAAGTGCTTTTCCACAGTCTGTGCCTCGGGCTACGTGAAGAGGAAACAAACCATGGAGACAAAACTGAGAACTCCTTTATTTTGTCAAGTTTCAAAGAGCTACTCCAAACCATGTTGGATTTAGAGTTCCAAATTCATCTATATATAGAGGAGAGAACAGAGGGAACCTAAAAATAAAAACTGCTACTGTAAACGAACGCTTCAAACTAGAAGAAGAAAATTTGGTGAGTCAATTGGGATTTGTGAACCGATCATTACCACCAAGTATCATCAACATTGGGTGAAAAAATATTTGCTGGTATTTCGGAAACTCGTAATTTCTTGGAAGCTTGGCAACCCCTTTCAATGAAAGTGCTTTTCCAAAGTCTCTGCTTAGGGCTACATGAAGCGGAAACAAATCATAGAGACAAAACTGAGAACTCCTTTATTTTGTCAATTTTCAAAGAGCTACTACTAACCATGTTGGATTTAGAGTTCCAAATTCATCATCTATATAGGAGAGAAAAGAGTGAAACCTAAGAATAAAAATTGCGAATGTAAACGAACGCTTCAACCTAGAAGAAAAAAATTTGGTGAGACAATTGGGATCTGTGTACTTGTCATTACCACCACGTATCACAACATTGGGTGAAGAAATATTTGCTGGTATTTCAGACACTCGTAATTTCTTGGAAGCTTGGCAACCCCTTTCAATGAGAGTGCTTTCCCACAGTCTCTGCTTAGGGCTACATGAAGCGGAAACAAATCATAGAGAAAAAACTGAGAACTCTTTTATTTTGTCAAGTTTCAAAAAGCTACTACAAACCATGTTGGATTTCGAGTTCCAAAATCATCTGTCTATATAGGAGAGAACTGAGGGAACCTAAAAATATAAACTGCTACTGTAAACGAACGCTTCAACCTAGAAGAACAAAATTTGGTGAGTCAAGTGCGATTTGTGTACCGATCATTACCACCAAGTATCATCAAGATTGGGTGAAAAAATATTTGCTGGTATTTCGGAAACTCGTTATTTCTTAGAAGCTTGGCAACCCCTCTCAATGAAAGTGCTTTTCCACAGTCTGTGCCTAGGGATACTTGAAGAGGAAACAAACCATAGAGACAAAACTGAGAACTCCTTTACTTTGTCAAGTTACAAAGATCTACTACAAACCATGTTGGATTTAGAGTTCCAAATTCATCTATCTATATTGGAGAGAATAGAGTGAAACCTAAAAATAAAAACTGCTACTGTAAACGAAAGCTTCAACCTAGAAGAAGAAAATTTGGTGAATCAATTGGGATTTGTGAACCGATCATTACCACAAAGTATCATCAAGATTGGGTGAAAAAATATTTGCTGGTATTTCGGAAACTCGTTTTTTCTTAGAAGCTTGGCAACCCCTCTCAATGAAAGTGCTTTTCCACAGTCTGTGCCTAGGGATACTTAAAGGGGAAACAAACCATAGGGACAAAACTGAGAATTCCTTTATTTTGTCAAGTTTCAAAGAGCTACTACAAACCATGTTGGCTTTAGAGTTCCAAATTCATCTATCTATATAGGAGAGAACAGAGTGAAACCTAAAAATAAAAACTGCTACTGTAAACGAACGCTTCAACCTAGAAGAACAAAATTTGGTGAGCCAAGTGGGATTTGTGTACTTGTCATTACCACCATGTATCATCCACATTGGGTGAAAAAATATTTGCTGGTATTTCGGAAACTCGTAATTTCTTGGAAGCTTGGCAACCCCATTCAATGAAAGTGCTTTTCCACAGTCTCTTCTTAGGGCTACATGAAGCAGAAACAAATCATAGAGACAAAACTGAGAACTCCGGTATTTTGTCAATTTTCAAAGAGCTACTACAAACCATGTTGGATTTAGAGTTCCAAATTCATCTGTCTATATAGGAGAGAACAGAGTGAAACCTAAAAATAAAAACTGCTTCTGTAAACGAAAGCTTCAACCTAAGAGAAGAAAATTTGGTGAGTCAATTGGGATTTGTGAACCCATCATTACCACCAAGAATCATCAAGATTGGGTAAAAAAATATTTGCTGGTATTTCGGAAACTCGTTATTTCTTAGAAGCTTGGCCACCCCTCTCAATGAAAGTGCTTTTCCACAGTCTGTGCCTAGGGCTACTTGAAGAGGAAACAAACCATAGAGACCAACTGAGAACTCCTTTATTTTGTCAAGTTTCAAAGAGCTACTACAAACCATGTTGGATTTAGAGTTCCAAATTCATCTATCTATATAGGAGAGAACACAGTGAAACCTAAAAATAAAAACTGCTACTGTAAACGAACGCTTCAACCTAGAAGAACAAAATTTGGTGAGCCAAGTGGCATTTATGTACTTCTCATTTCCACCACGTATCATCAACTTTGGGTGAAAAATTATTTGCTGGTATTTCGGAAACTCGTAATTTCTTGGAAGCTTGGCAACCCCTTTCAATGAAAGTGCTTTTCCACAGTCTCTGCCTAGGGCTACATGAAGTGGAAACAAATCATAGAGACAAAACTGAGAACGCCTTTATTTTGTCAATTTTCAAACAGCTACTACTAACCATGTTGGATTTAGAGTTCCAAATTCATCATCTATACAGGAGAGAAAAGAGTGAAACTTAAAAATAAAAACTGCGACTGTAAACGAACGCTTCAACCTAGAAGAACAAAATTTGGTTGGCCAAGTGGGATCTGTGTACTTGTCATTTACGCCACGTATCACCAACATTGGTTGAAGAAATATTTGCTGACATTTCATATACTCGTAATTTCTTGGAACCGTGGCAACCCATTTCAATGAGAGTGTTTTCCCACAGTCTCTGCTTAGGGCTACATACAGCGGAAACAAATCATAGAGACAAAACTGAGAACTCCTTTATTTTTTCAAGTTTCAAAGAGCTACTACAAACCATGTTGGATTTAGAGTTTCAAAATCATCTGTCTATATAGGAGAGAACTGAGGGAACCTAAAAATATAAACTGCTACTGTAAACCAACGCTTCAACCTAGAAGAACAAAATTTGGTGAGTCAATTGGGAATTGTGAACCGATCATTACCACCAAGTATCATCAAGATTGGGTGAAAAAATAATTGCTGGTATTTCAGAAACTCGTAATTTCTTGGAAGCTTGGCAACCCCTTTCAATGAAAGTTCTTTATCAGTCTCTGCTTAGGGCTACATGAAGCGGAAACAAATCATAGAGACAAAATTGAGAACTCCTTTATTTTGTCAGGTTTCAAAGAGCTACTTCAAACCATGTTGGATTTAGAGTTCCAAAATCATCTATATATATAGGAGAGAACAGAGGGAACCTAAAAATAAAAACTGCTACTGTAAACGAACGCTTCAACCTAGAAGAACAAAATTTGGTGAGTCAATTGGGATTTGTGAACCGAACATTACCACAAAGTATCCTCAAGATTGGGTGAAAAAATATTTGCTGGTGTTTCAGAAACTCTTAATTTCTTGGAAGCTTGGCCACCCCTCTCAATGAAAGGGCTTTTCCACAGTCTGTGCCTCGGTCTACTTGAAGAGGAAAGAAACCATGGAGACAAAACTGAGAATTCCTTTATTTTGTCATGTTTCAAAGAGCTACTCCAAACCATCTTGGATTTAGAGTTCCAAATTCATCTATCTATATAGGAGAGAAAGGAGTCACAACTAAAAATAAAAACTGTTCCTGTAAACGAACGCTTCAACCTAGAAGAACAAAATTTGGTGAGCCAAAGGGGATTTGTGTACTTGTCATTACCACCGCGAATCATCACCATTGGGTGAAAAAATATTTGCTTGTATTTCAGAAACTCGTAATTTCTTGGAAGGTTGGCAACCCCTTTCAATGAAAGTGCTTTTCCACAGTCTCTGCTTAGGGCTACATGAAGCGGAAACAAATCATAGAGACAAAACTGAGAACTCCTTTATTTTGTCAAGTTTCAAAGAGATATTACACACCATTTTGGATTTAGAGTTCCAACATCATATATCTATATAGGAGAGAACAGAGGGAACCTAAAAATATAAACTGCTAAAGTAAATGAACGCTTCAACCTAGAAGAACAAAATTTGGTGAGTCAAGTGGGACTTGTGTACCGATCATTACCACCAAGTATCATCAATATTGGTTGAAAAAATATTTGCTGGTATTTCGGAAACTCTTTATTTCTTAGAAGCTTGGCAACCCCTCTTAATGAAAGTGCATTTCCACAGTCTCTGCTTATGTCTACTTGAAGCGGAAACAAATCATAGAGAAAAAACTGAGAACTCCTTTATTTTGTCAAGTTTCAAAGAGCTACTACAAACCATGTTGGATTTAGCTTTCCAAAATCATCTATCTATACAAGAGAGAACAGAGGGAACCTAAATATATAAACTGCTACTGTAAATGAACAATTCAACCTAGAAGAACAAAATTTGGTGAGGCAAGTGGGATTTGTAAACGGATCATTACCACAAAGTATCATCAATATTGGGTGAAAAAATATTTGCTGGTATTTCTGAAACTCGTTATTTTTTGGAAGCTTGGCAACCCCTTTCAATGAAAGTGATTTTCCACAGTCTCTGCTTAAGGCTACATGAAGCGGAAACAAATCATAGAGACAAAACTGAGAACTCCTTTATTTTGTAAAGTTTCAAAGTGCTACTACAAATCATGTTGGATTTAGATTTCCAAAATCATCTATATATATAGGAGAGAACAGAGGGAACCTAAAAATATAAACTGCTACTGTAAACGAACGCTTCAACCTAGAAGAACCAAATTTGGTGAGTCAAGTGGGATTTGTGTACCGATCATTGCCACCATGTATCATCAAGATTGGGTGAAAAAATATTTGCAGGTATTTCGGAAACTCGTTATTTCTTAGAAGCTTGGCCACCCCTGTCAATGAAAGTGCTTTTCCACAGTCTGTGCCTCGGGCTACTTGAAGAGGAAACAAACCATGGAGACAAAACTGAGAACTCCTTCATTTTGTCAAGTTTCAAAGTGCTACTCCAAACTATGTTGGATTTAGAGTTCCAAATTCATCTATATATATAGGAGAGAAAGGAGTGACAACTAAAAATAAAAACTGCTACTGTAAACGAACGCTTCAACCTAGAAGAACAAAATTTGGTGAGCCAAGTGGGATTTGTGTACTTGTCATTACCACCACGTATCATCCACATTGGGTGAAAAAATATTTGCTGGTATTTCGGAAACTCGTAATTTCTTGGAAGCTTGGCAACCCCATTCAATGAAAGTGCTTTTCCACAGTCTCTTCTTAGGGCTACATGAAGCGGAAACAAATCATAGAGACAAAACTGAGAACTCCGGTATTTTGTCAATTTTCAAAGAGCTACTACAAACCATGTTTATTTAGAGTTCCAAATTCATCTATATATATAGGAGAGAACAGAAGGAACCTAAAAATATAAACTGCTACTGTAAACGAACGCTTCAAACTAGAGGAACCAAATTTGGTGAGTCAAGTGGGATTTGTGTACCGATCATTACCACCAAGTATCATCAAGATTGGGTGAAAAAATATTTGCAGGTATTTCGGAAACTCGTTATTTCTTAGAAGCTTGGCCACCCCTCTCAATGAAAGTGCTTTTCCACAGTCTGTGCCTCCGGCTACTTGAAGAGGAAACAAACCATAGAGACAAAACTGAGAACTTCTTTATTTTGTCAAGTTTCAAAGAGCTACTACAAAATATGTTGGATTTAGAGTTCCAAATTCATGTATCTCTATAGGAGAGAACAGAGGGAAACCTAAAAATAAAAACTGCTACTGTAAAAGAACGCTTCAAACTAGAAGAACAAAATTTGGTGAGCCAAGTGGGATTTGTGTACTGATCATTACCACCAAGTATCATCAACATTGGGTGAAAAAAAATTTGCTGATATTTCGGAAACTCTTTATTTCTTAGAAGGTTGGCAACCCCTCTCAATGAAAATACTTTTCCACAGTCTGTGCCTCCGGCTACTTGAAGAGGAAACAAACCATAGAGACAAAACTGAGAACTCCTTTATTTTGTCAAGTTTCAAAGAGCTACTAAAAACCAAATTGGATTTAGAGTTCCAAATTCATCTATCTATATAGGAGAGAACAGAGGGAAACCTAAAAATATAAACTGCTACTGTAGATGAACGCTTCAAACACGAAGAACAATATTTGGTGAGCCAAGTGGGATTTGTGTATCGTCATTACCACCAAGTATCATCAAGATTGGGTGAAAAAATATTTTCTGATATTTCGAATACTCGTTATTTTTTAGAAACTTGGCCAACCCTCTCAATGAAAGTGCTTTTCCACAGTCTCTGCCTAGGGCTATTTGAAGAGGAAACAAACCATAGAGACAAAACTGAGAACTCTTTATTTTGTCAAGTTTCAAAGAGCTACTACAAACCATGTTGGATTTAGAGTTCCAAATTCATCTATCTATATAGGAGAGAACAGAGTGAAACCTAAATATAAAAACTGCTACTGTAGACGAACGATTCATCCTAGAAGAACAAAATTTGGTGAGCCAAGTGGGATTTGTGTACTGATCATTACCACCAAGTATCCTCAACATTGGGTGAAAAAATATTTGCTGGTATTTCGGAAACTCGTTATTTCTTAGAATCTTGGCAACCCCTCTCAATGAAAGTGCTTTTCCACAGTCTGAGCCTAGGGCTACTTGAAGAGGAAACAAACCATAGAGACAAAACTGAGAACTTATTTATTTTGCCATGTTTCAAAGAGCTACTACAAACCATGTTGGATTTAGAGTTCCAAATTCATCTATCTATAAAGCAGAGAACAGAGTGAAACCTAAATATAAAAACTGCTACTGTAGACGAACGCTTCATCCTAGAAGAACAAAATTTGGTGAGCCAAGTGGGATTTGTGTACTGATCATTACCACCAAGTATCATCAACATTGTTTGAAAAAATATCTGCTGGTATTTCGGAAACTCGTTATTTCTTAGAATCTTGGCAACCCCTCTCAATGAAAGTGCTTTTCCACAGTCTGTGCTTCGGGCTACTTGAAGAGAAAACAAACCTTTGAGACAAGACTGAGAACTCCTTTATTTTGACAAGTTTCAAAAAGCTACTACAAACCATGTTGGATTTAGAGTTCCAAATTCTGCTATCTATATAGGAGAGAACAGAGGGAAACGTAAATATAAAAACTGCTAATGTAGACGATCACTTCAACCTAGAAGAACAAAATTTGGTGAGCCAAGTGGGATTTGTGTACTGATCATTACCACCACGTATGATCAACATTGGGTGAAAAAATATTTGCTGGTATTTCGGAAACTCGTTATTTCTTAGAAGCTTGGCAACCCCTCTCAATGAAAGTGATTTTCCACAGTCTGTGCCTAGGGCTACTTGAAGAGGAAACAAACCATAGAGACAAAACTGAGAACTCTTTATTTTGTCAAGTTTCAAAGAGCTACTACAAACCATGTTGGATTTAGAGTTCCAAATTCATCTATCTACATAGAAGAGAACAGTGGGAAACCTAAATATAAAAAATGCTACTGTAGATGATCTCTACAAACTAGAAGAACAAAATTTGGTGAGCCAAGTGGGATTTGTGTACTGATCATTACCACCACGTATGATCAACATTGGGTGAAAAAATATTTGCTGCTATTTCGGAACCTCGTTATTTCTTAGAAGCTTGGCAACCCCTCTCAATGAAAGTGCTTTTCCACAGTCTGTGCCTAGGGCTACCTGAAGAGGAAACAAACCATAGAGACAAAACTGAGAACTTCTTTATTTTGTCAAGTTTCAAAGAGCTACTACAAAATATGTTGGATTTAGAGTTCCAAATTCATGTATCTATATAGGAGAGAACAGAGTGAAACCTAAATATAAAAACTGCTACTGTAGATGAACGCTTCAACCTACAAGAACAAAATTTGGTTAGCCAAGTGGGATTTGTGTCCTGTTCATTACCACCAAGTATCATCAACATTGGGTGAAAAAATAATTGTTTGTATTTCGGAAACTCTTTATTTCTTAGAAGCTTGGCAACCCTTCTCAATGAAAGTGCTTTTCCACAGTCTGTTCCTAAGGCTACTTGAATAGGAAAAAAACCATAGAGACAAAACCGAGAACTCCTTTATTTTGTCAAGTTTCAAAGAGCTACTACAAACCATGTTGGATTTAGAGTTCCAAATTCATCTATCTATATAGGAGAGAACAGAGGGAAACCTAAAAATAAAAACTGCTACTGAAGATGAACGCTTCAACCCAGAAGAACAAAATTTGGTGAGCCAAGTGGGATTTGTGTACCCATCATTACCACCAAGTATCATCAAGATTGGGTGAAAAAATATTTGCTGATATTTTGAATATTCGTTATTTTTTAGAAACTTGGCAATCCCTCTCAATGAAAGTGCTTTTCCACAGTCTCTGCCTAGGGATACTTAAAGGGGAAACAAACCATAGAGACAAAACTGAGAACCCCTTTATTTTGTCAAGTTTCAAAGAGCTACTACAAAACATGTTGGATTTAGAGTTCCAAATTCATCTGTCTATATAGGAGAGAACAGAGGGAAACCTAGAAATAAAAACTGAGACTGCAAACGAAAGCTTCAACCTAGAAGAAGAAAATTTGGTGAGCCAAGTGGGATTTGTGTACTGATCATTAGCTCCAAGTATCATCAAGATTCGGTGAAAAAATATTTGTTGATATTTCGGAAACTCGTTATTTCTTAGAAGCTTGGCCACCAATTTCAATGAAAGTGCTTTTCCACAGTCTGTGCCTAGGTTGACTTGAAGAGGAAACAAACCATAAGGACAAAACTGAGAACTCCTTTATTTTGTCAAGATTCAAAGAGATACTACAAACCATGTTGGATTTAGAGTTCCAAATTCATCTATATATAGAGGAGAGAACAGAGTGAAACCTAAATAAAAAAACTGCTACTGTAGACAAACGCGTCAACGTACAAGAACAAACTTTGGTGAGCCAAGTTGGATTTGTGTACTGATCATTACGACCAAGTATCATCAAGATTGGGTTAAAAAATATTTGCTGGTATTTCGGAAACTCTTTATTTCTTAGAAGCTTGGCAACCCCTCTCAATGACAGTGCTTTTCCACAGTCTGTGCCTAGGGCTACTTGAAGAGGAAACAAACCATAGAGACAAAACTGAGAACTCATTTTTTTTGTCAAGTTTCAAAGAGCTACTACAAACCATGTTGGATTTAGAGTTCCAAATTTATCTATCTATATAGGAGAGAACAGAGTGAAACCTAAATATAAAAACTGCTACTTTAGACGAACGCTTCAACCTAGAAGAACCAAATTTGGAGAGCCAAGTGGGATTTGTGTACTGATCATTAACACCAAGTATCATCAAGATTGGGTGAAAAAATACTTGCTGGTATTTGGGAAACTCGTTATTTCTTAGAAGCTTGGCCACCTCTCTTAATGAAAGTGCTTTTCCACAGTCTGTGCCTAGGGCTACTTGAAGGGGAAACAATCCATAGAGACAAAACTAAGAACGCGTTTATTTTGTCAAGTTTCAAAGAACTACTACAAACCATGTTGGATTTAGAGTTCCAAATTCACCTATCTATATAGGAGAGAACAGAGGATAACCGAAAAATAAAAAATGAGACTGTAAACGAACGCTTCAACCTAGAAGAAGAAAATTTGTTGAGCCAAGTGGGATTTGTGTACTGATCATTACCATCAGGTATCATCAAGTTTGGGTGAAAAAATATTTGCTGGTATTTCGGAAACTCGTTGTTTCTTAGAAGGTTGGCAACCCCTCTCAATGAAAGTGCTTTTCCACAGTCTGTGCCTAGGGCTACTTGAAGAGGAAACAAACCATAGAGACAAAACTAAGAACGCGTTTATTTTGTCAAGTTTCAAAGAACTACTACAAACCATGTTGGATTTAGAGTTCCAAATTCACCTATCTATATAGGAGAGAACAGAGGATAACCGAAAAATAAAAAATGAGACTGTAAACGAACGCTTCAACCTAGAAGAACAAAATTTGGTGAGCCAAGTGGGATTTGTGTTCCGATCATTACCACCAATATCATCAAGATTGGGTTAAAAAATATTTGCTGATATTTTGAATACTCGTTATTTTTTAGAAGCTTGGCAACCCCTCTCAATGAAAGTGCTTTTCCACAGTCTCTGCCTAGGGCTTCTTGAAGGGGAAACAAACCATAGAGACAAAACTGAGAACTCCTTTATTTTCTCAAGTTTCAAAGAGCTACTACAAACCTTGTTGGTTTAGAGTTCCAATTTCATCTATCTATATAGGAGAGAACAGAGGGAAACCTAAAAATAAAAACTGAGACTGTAAACGAACGCGTCAACCTAGAAGAACAAAATTTGGATGGGCGAAGTCAGATTTGTGTACTGATCATTACCACAACGTATTGAAGATTGGGTGAAAAAATACTTCCTGGTGTTACAGAAACTCGTTATTTCTTAGAAGGTTGGCAACTCCTCTCAATGAAAGTGCTTTTCCACAGTCTCTGCCAAGGCTTATTGAAGAGGAAACAAACCATAGAGACTAAACTGAGAACTACTTTGTTTTGTCAAGTTTCAAAGAGCAACTAAAAACCATTTTGGATTTAGAGTTCCAAATTCATCTATCTATATAGGAGATAACACAGGGAAACCTAAATATAAAAACTGCTACTGTAGACGAACGCTTCAACATAGAAGAACAAAGTTTGGTGAGCCAAGTGGCATTTGTGTACTGATCATTACCACCAAGTATCATCAACATTGGGTGAAAAAATATTTGCTGGTATTTCGGAAACTCGTTATTTCTTACATGCTTGGCAACCAATCTCAATGAAAGTGCTTTTCCACAGTCTGTGCCTAGGGCTACATGAAGAGGAAACAAACCATAGAGACAAAACTGAGAACTCCATTGTTTTTTCAATTTTCAAAGAGCTACTGCAAACCATGTTGGTTTTAGAGTTTCAAATTCATCTATCTATATAGGAGAGACCAGAGTGAAACCTAAATATAAAAACTGCTACTGTAGACGAAGGCGTCAACGTAGAAGAACAAACTTTGGTGAGCCAAGTGGGATTTGTGTACTCATCATTACCAGCAAGTATCATCAAGATTGGGTTAAAAAATATTTGCTGGTATTTCGGATACTCATTATTTCTTAGAAGCTTGGCCACCCGTCTCAATGAAAGTGCTTTCCACAGTCTGTGCCTTAAGAAACTTGAAGAGGAAACAAACCATAGAGTCAAATCTGAGAACTCCTTTATTTTGTCAAGTTTCAAAGAGCTACTAGAAACCATGTTGGATTTAGAGTTCTAAATTCATCTATCTATATAGGAGAGAAAAGATTGAAACCTAAATATAAATATTTCTACTGTAGACGAACGCTTCAAACTAGAAGAACAAAATTTGGTCAGCGAAGTGCGATTTGTGTACTGATCATATCCACAAAGTATCATCAAGATTGGGTGAAAAAATATTTCCTGGTATTTAGGAATCTCGTTATTTCATAGGAGCTTGGCAACCCATTTCACTGAAAGTGCTTTTCCACAGTCTCTGCCTAGGGCTACTTGAAGAGGAAACAAACCATAGAGACAAAACCAAGAACTCCTTTATTTTGGCAAGTTTCAAAGAGGTACTACAAACCATGTTGGATTTATAGTTCCAAATTCATCTATCCATATAGGAGAGAACAGAGTGAAACCTAAAAATAAAAACTGCTACTGTAAACGAACGCTTCAACCTAGAAGAAGAAAATTTGGTGAGCCAAGTGGGATTTGTGTACGGATCATTAGCACCAAGTATCATCAAGATTGGGTGAAAAAATATTTGCTGGTATTTTGGAAACTCGTTATTTCTTAGAAGCTTGGCCACCCCTCTCAATGAAAGTGCTTTTCCACAGTCTGTGCCTAGGACTACTTGAAGAGGAAACAATCCATACAGAAAAAATGGAGAACTCCTTTAATTTGTCAAGTTTCAAAGAGCTACTACAAACCATGTTGGATTTAGAGTTCCAAATTCATCTATCCATATAGGAGAGAACAGAGTGAAACCAAAATAAAAAAAACTGCTACTGTAGATGAACGCGTCAACGTAGAAAAACAAACTTTGGTGAGCCAAGTGGGATTTGTGTACTGATCATTACCACCAAGTATCATCCAGATTGGGTGAAAGAATATTTGCTGGTATTTTGGAAACTCGTTATTTCTTAGAAGCTTGGCAACCCTTCTCAATGAAAGTGCTTTTCCACAGTCTGTGCTTCGGACTACTTGAAGAGAAAACAAACCTTTGAGACAAGACTGAGAACTCCTTTATTTTGACAAGTTTCAAGAAGCTAGTACAAACCATGTTGGATTTAGAGTTCCAAATTCAGCTATCTATATAGGAGAGAACAGAGGGAAACCTAAATATAAAAACTGCTAATGTAGACGATCACTTCAACCTAGAAGAACAAAATTTGGTGAGCCAAGTGGGATTTGTGTACTGATCATTACCACCACGTATGATCAACATTGGGTGAAAAAATATTTGCTGGTATTTCGGAAACTCGTTATTTCTTAGAAGCTTGGCAACCCGTCTCAATGAAAGTGCTTTTCCACAGTCTGTACCTAGGGCTTCATGAAGAGGAAACAAAGCATAGAGAAAAAACTGAGAACTTTTTTATTTTGTCAAGTTTCAAAGACCTACTACAAACCATGTTGGATTTAGAGTTCCAAATTCATCTATCTCTATAGGAGAGAACAGAGGGAAACCTAAAAATAAAAACTGCTACTGTAAAAGAACGCTTCAAACTAGAAGAACAAAGTTTGGTGAGCCAAGTGGGATTTGTGTACTGATCATTACCACCCAGTGTCATCAAGATTGGATGAAAAAATATTAGCTGGTTTTTCGGAAACTCGTTACTTCTTAGATGCTTGGCAACCCCTCTCTATGAAAGTGCTTTTTCACAGTCTGTGCCTAGGGCTACTTGAAGAGGAAACAAACCATAGAAACAAAACTGAGAACTTCTTTATTTTGTCAAGATTCAAAGAGCTACTACAAACCATGTTGGATTTTGAGTTCCAAATTCAGCTATCTATATAGGAGAGAACAGAGTGAAACGTAAATATAAAAACTGCTACTGTAGACGAAGGATTCAACCTAGAAGAACAAAATTTGGTGAGCCAAGTGGGATTTGTGTACTGATCATTACCATCAGGTATCATCAAGATTGGGTGAAAAAATATTTGCTGGTATTTCAAATTCTTTATTTCTTAGAAGCTTGGCAACCCCTCTCAATGAAAGTGCTTTTCCACAGTCTGTGAATAGGGCTACTTGAAGAGGAAACAAACCATAGAGACAAAACTGAGAACTCTTTATTTTGTCAAGTTTCAAAGAGCTACTACAAACCATGTTGGATTTAGAGTTCCAAATTCATCTATCTATATAGGAGAGAACAGTGGGAAACCTAAATATAAAAAATGCTACTGTAGACGATCTCTACAAACTAGAAGAACAAAATTTGGTGAGCCAAGTGGGATTTGTGTACTGATCATTACCACCACGTATGATTAACATTGGGTGAAAAAATATTTGCTGCTATTTCGGAACCTCGTTATTTCTTAGAAGCTTGGCAACCCCTCTCAATGAAAGTGCTTTTCCACAGTCTGTGCCTAGGGCTACTTGAAGAGGAAACAAACCATAGAGACAAAACTGAGAACTTCTTTATTTTGTCAAGTTTCAAAGAGCTACTACAAACCATGTTGGATTTAGAGTTCCAAATTCATGTATCTATATAGGAGAGAACAGAGTGAAACCTAAATATAAAAACTGCTACTGTAGACGAACGCTTCAACCTACAAGAACAAAATTTGGTGAGCCAAGTGGGATTTGTGTCCTGATCATTACCACCAATTATCATCAACATTGGGTGAAAAAATAATTGTTGGTATTTCGGAAACTCGTTATTTCTTAGAAGCTTGGCAACCCTTCCCAATGAAAGTGCTTTTCCACAGTCTGTTCCTAAGGCTACTTGAAGAGAAAACAAACCATAGAGACAAAACCGAGAACTCCTTTATTTTGTCAAGTTTCAAAGAGCTACTACAAACCATGTTGGATTTAGAGTTCCAAATTCATCTATCTATATAGGAGAGAACAGAGGGAAACCTAAAAATAAAAACTGCTACTGAAGATGAACGCTTCAACCTAGAAGAACAAAATTTGGTGAGCCAATTGGGATTTGTCTACCGATCATTACCACCAAGTATCATCAAGATTGGGTGAAAAAATATTTGCTGATATTTTGAATACTCGTTATTTTTTAGAAGCTTGGCAACCCCTCTCAATGAAAGTGCTTTTCCACAGTCTCTGCCTAGGGATACTTAAAGGGGAAACAAACCATAGAGACAAAACTGAGAACTCCTTTATTTTATCAAGTTTCAAAGAGCTACTACAAACCATGTTGGATTTAGAGTTCCAAATTCATCTGTCTATATAGGAGAGAACAGAGGGAAACCTAAAAATAAAAACTGAGACTGCAAACGAAAGCTTCAACCTAGAAGAAGAAAATTTCGTGAGCCAAGTGGGATTTGTGTACTGATCATTAGCTCCAAGTATCATCAAGATTCGGTGAAAAAATATTTGCTGAAATTTCGGAAACTCGTTATTTCTTAGAAGCTTGGCCACCAATTTCAATGAAAGTGCTTTTCCACAGTCTGTGCCTAGGTTGACTTGAAGAGGAAACAAACCATAAGGACAAAACTGAGAACTCCTTTATTTTGTCAAGTTTCAAAGAGCTACTACAAACCATGTTGGATTTAGAGTTCCAAATTCATCTATATATACAGGAGAGAACAGAGTGAAACCTAAATAAAAAACTGCTACTGTAGATGAACGCGTCAACGTAGAAGAACAAACTTTGGTGAGCCAAGTTGGATTTGTGTACTGATCATTACGACCAAGTATCATCAAGATTGGGTTAAAAAATATTTGCTGGTATTTCGGAAACTCGTTATTTCTTAGAAGCTTGGCAACCCCTCTCAATGACAGTGCTTTTCCACAGTCTTTGCCTAGGGCTACTTGAAGAGGAAACAAACCATAGAGACAAAACTGAGAACTCATTTTTTTTGTCAAGTTTCAAAGAGCTACTACAAACCATGTTGGATTTAGAGTTCCAAATTTATCTATCTATATAGGAGAGAACAGAGTGAAACCTAAATATAAAAACTGCTACTTTAGACGAACGCTTCAACCTAGAAGAACCAAATTTGGAGAGCCAAGTGGGATTTGTGTACTGATCATTAACACAAAGTATCATCAAGATTGGATGATAAAATACTTGCTGGTATTTGGGAAACTCGTTATTTCTTAGAAGCTTGGCCACCTCTTTTAATGAAAGTGCTTTCCCACAGTCTGTGCCTAGGTCTACTTGAAGGGGAAAAAATCCATAGAGACAAAACTGAGAACGCGTTTATTTTGTCAAGTTTCAAAGAACTACTACAAACCATGTTGGATTTAGAGTTCCAAATTCACCTATCTATATAGGAGAGAACAGAGGGTAACCGAAAAATAAAAAATGAGACTGTAAACGAACGCTTCAACTTAGAAGAAGAAAATTTGGTGAGCCAAGTGGGATTTGTGTACTGATCATTACCTTCAGGTATCATCAAGTTTGGGTGAAAAAATATTTGCTGGTATTTCGGAAACTCGTTGTTTCTTAGAAGGTTGGCAACCCCTCTCAATGAAAGTGCTTTTCCACAGTCTGTGCCTAGGGCTACTTGAAGAGGAAACAAACCATAGAGACAAAACCGAGAACTCTTTTATTTTGTCAAGTTTCAAAGAGCTACTACAAACCATGTTGGATTTAGAGTTCCAAATTCATCTATCTATATAGGAGAGAACAGAGGGAAACCTAAAAATAAAAACTGCTACTGTAGATGAACGCTTCAACCTAGAAGAACAAAATTTGGTGAGCCAAGTGGGATTTGTGTTCCGATCATTACCACCAATATCATCAAGATTGGGTTAAAAAATATTTGCTGATATTTTGAATACTCGTTATTTTTTAGAAGCTTGGCAACCCCTCTCAATGAAAGTGCTTTTCCACAGTCTCTGCCTAGGGCTTCTTGAAGGGGAAACAAACCATAGAGACAAAACTGAGAACTCCTTTATTTTGTCAACTTTCAAAGAGCTACTACAAACCTTGTTGGTTTAGAGTTCCAAATTCATCTATCCATATAGGAGAGAACAGAGGGAAACCTAAAAATAAAAACTGAGACTGTAAACGAACGCGTCAACCTAGAAGAACAAAATTTGGTGGGTGAAGTCAGATTTGTGTACTGATCATTACCACAACGTATCATGAAGATTGGGTGAAAAAATATTTCCTGGTGTTACAGAAACTCGTTATTTCTTAGAAGCTTGGCAACTCCTCTCAATGAAAGTACTTTTCCACAGTCTCTGCCAAGGCTTCTTGAAGAGGAAACAAACCATAGAGACTAAACTGAGAACTACTTTTTTTTGTCAAGTTTCAAAGAGCAACTGAAAACCATTTTGGATTTAGAGTTCCAAATTCATCTATCTATATAGGAGATAACACTGGGAAACTTAAATATAAAAACTGCTACTGTAGACGAACGCTTCAACATAGAAGAAAAAAGTTTGGTGAGCCAAGTGGCATTTGTGTACTGATCATTACCACCAAGTATCATCAACATTGGGTGAAAAAATATTTGCTGGTATTTCAGAAACTCGTTATTTCTTAGATGCTTGGCAACCAATCTCAATGAAAGTGCTTTTCCACAGTCTGTGCCTAGGGCTACATGAAGAGGAAACAAACCATAGATACAAAACTGAGAACTCCATTGTTTTTTCAAGTTTCAAAGAGCTACTACAAACCATGTTGGTTTTAGAGTTTCAAATTCATCTATCTATATAGGAGAGAAGATTGTGAAACCTAAATATAAAAACTGCTACTGTAGACGAAGGCGTCAACGTAGAAGAACAAACTTTGGTGAGCCAAGTGGGATTTGTGTACTCATCATTACCAGCAAGTATCATCAAGATTGGGTTAAAAAATATTTGCTGGTATTTCGGAAACTCGTTATTTCTTAGAAGCTTGGCCACCCGTCTCAATGAAAGTGCTTTCCACAGTCTGTGCCTAAAGAAACTTGAAGAGGAAACAAACCATAGAGTCAAAACTGAGAACTCCTTTATTTTGTCAAGTTTCAAAGAGCTACTAGAAACCATGTTGGATTTAGAGTTCTAAATTCATCTATCTATATAGGAGAGAAAAGATTGAAACCTAAATATAAATATTGCTACTGTAGACGAATGCTTCAAACTAGAAGAACAAAATTTGGTGAGCGAAGTGCGATTTGTGTACTGATCATATCCACAAAGTATCGTCAAGATTGGGTGAAAAAACATTTCCTGGTATTTAGGAATCTCGTTATTTCATAGAAGATTGGCAACCCATTTCACTGAAAGTGCTTTTCCACAGTCTCTGCCTAGGGCTACTTGAAGAGGAAACAAACCATAGAGACAAAACCGAGAACTCCTTTATTTTGGCAAGTTTCAAAGAGCTACTACAAACCATGTTGGATTTAGAGTTCCAAATACATCTACCTATATAAAAGAGAACACATTGAAACCTAAAAATAAAAACTGCTAAGGTAAACAAACGCGTCAACCTAGAAGAAGAAAATTTGGTGAGCCAAGTGGGATTTGTGTACTGATCATTACCATCAGGTATCATCAAGTTTGGGTGAAAAAATATTTGCTGGTATTTCGGAAACTCGTTATTTCTTAGAAGGTTCGCAACCCCTCTCAATGAAAGTGCTTTTCCACAGTCTGTTCCTAAGGCTACTTGAAGAAGAAACAAACCATAGAGACAAAACCGAGAACTCTTTTATTTTGTCAAGTTTCAAAGAGCTACTACAAACCATGTTGGATTTAGAGTTCCAAATTCATCTATCTATATAGGAGAGAACAGAGGGAAACCTAAAAATAAAAACTGCTACTGTAGATGAACGCTTCAACCTAGAAGAACAAAATTTGGTGAGCCAAGTGGGATTTGTGTTCCGATCATTACCACCAATATCATCAAGATTGGGTTAAAAAATATTTGCTGATATTTTGAATACTCGTTATTTTTTAGAAGCTTGGCAACCCCTCTCAATGAAAGTGCTTTTCCACAGTCTCTGCCTAGGGCTTCTTAAAGGGGAAACAAACCATAGAGACAAAACTGAGAACTCCTTTATTTTGTCAACTTTCAAAGAGCTACTACAAACCTTGTTGGTTTAGAGTTCCAAATTCATCTATCCATATAGGAGAGAACAGAGGGAAACCTAAAAATAAAAACTGAGACTGTAAACGAACGCGTCAACCTAGAAGAACAAAATTTGGTGGGTGAAGTCAGATTTGTGTACTGATCATTACCACAACGTATCATGAAGATTGGGTGAAAAAATATTTCCTGGTGTTACAGAAACTCGTTATTTCTTAGAAGCTTGGCAACTCCTCTCAATGAAAGTGCTTTTCCACAGTCTCTGCCAAGGCTTCTTGAAGAGGAAACAAACCATAGAGACTAAACTGAGAACTACTTTGTTTTGTCAAGTTTCAAAGAGCAACTGAAAACCATTTTGGATTTAGAGTTCCAAATTCATCTATCTATATAGGAGATAACACTGGGAAACCTAAATATAAAAACTGCTACTGTAGACGAACGCTTCAACATAGAAGAACAAAGTTTGGTGAGCCAAGTGGCATTTGTGTACTGATCATTACCACCAAGTATCATCAACATTGGGTGAAAAAATATTTGCTGGTATTTCGGAAACTCGTTATTTCTTAGATGCTTGGCAACCAATCTCAATGAAAGTGCTTTTCCACAGTCTGTGCCTAGGGCTACATGAAGAGGAAACAAACCATAGAAACAAAACTGAGAACTTCTTTATTTTGTCAAGATTCAAAGAGCTACTACAAACCATGTTGGATTTTGAGTTCCAAATTCAGCTATCTATATAGGAGAGAACAGAGTGAAACGTAAATATAAAAACTGCTACTGTAGACGAAGGATTCAACCTAAAAGAACAAAATTTGGTGAGCCAAGTGGGATTTGTGTACTGATCATTACCATCAGGTATCATCAAGATTGGGTGAAAAAATATTTGCTGGTATTTCAAATTCTTTATTTCTTAGAAGCTTGGCAACCCCTCTCAATGAAAGTGCTTTTCCACAGTCTGTGAATAGGGCTACTTGAAGAGGAAACAAACCATAGAGACAAAACTGAGAACTCTTTATTTTGTCAAGTTTCAAAGAGCTACTACAAACCATGTTGGATTTAGAGTTCCAAATTCATCTATCTATATAGGAGAGAACAGTGGGAAACCTAAATATAAAAAATGCTACTGTAGACGATCTCTACAAACTAGAAGAACAAAATTTGGTGAGCCAAGTGGGATTTGTGTACTGATCATTACCACCACGTATGATTAACATTGGGTGAAAAAATATTTGCTGCTATTTCGGAACCTCGTTATTTCTTAGAAGCTTGGCAACCCCTCTCAATGAAAGTGCTTTTCCACAGTCTGTGCCTAGGGCTACTTGAAGAGGAAACAAACCATAGAGACAAAACTGAGAACTTCTTTATTTTGTCAAGTTTCAAAGAGCTACTACAAACCATGTTGGATTTAGAGTTCCAAATTCATGTATCTATATAGGAGAGAACAGAGTGAAACCTAAATATAAAAACTGCTACTGTAGACGAACGCTTCAACCTACAAGAACAAAATTTGGTGAGCCAAGTGGGATTTGTGTCCTGATCATTACCACCAATTATCATCAACATTGGGTGAAAAAATAATTGTTGGTATTTCGGAAACTCGTTATTTCTTAGAAGCTTGGCAACCCTTCCCAATGAAAGTGCTTTTCCACAGTCTGTTCCTAAGGCTACTTGAAGAGAAAACAAACCATAGAGACAAAACCGAGAACTCCTTTATTTTGTCAAGTTTCAAAGAGCTACTACAAACCATGTTGGATTTAGAGTTCCAAATTCATCTATCTATATAGGAGAGAACAGAGGGAAACCTAAAAATAAAAACTGCTACTGAAGATGAACGCTTCAACCTAGAAGAACAAAATTTGGTGAGCCAATTGGGATTTGTCTACCGATCATTACCACCAAGTATCATCAAGATTGGGTGAAAAAATATTTGCTGATATTTTGAATACTCGTTATTTTTTAGAAGCTTGGCAACCCCTCTCAATGAAAGTGCTTTTCCACAGTCTCTGCCTAGGGATACTTAAAGGGGAAACAAACCATAGAGACAAAACTGAGAACTCCTTTATTTTATCAAGTTTCAAAGAGCTACTACAAACCATGTTGGATTTAGAGTTCCAAATTCATCTGTCTATATAGGAGAGAACAGAGGGAAACCTAAAAATAAAAACTGAGACTGCAAACGAAAGCTTCAACCTAGAAGAAGAAAATTTCGTGAGCCAAGTGGGATTTGTGTACTGATCATTAGCTCCAAGTATCATCAAGATTCGGTGAAAAAATATTTGCTGAAATTTCGGAAACTCGTTATTTCTTAGAAGCTTGGCCACCAATTTCAATGAAAGTGCTTTTCCACAGTCTGTGCCTAGGTTGACTTGAAGAGGAAACAAACCATAAGGACAAAACTGAGAACTCCTTTATTTTGTCAAGTTTCAAAGAGCTACTACAAACCATGTTGGATTTAGAGTTCCAAATTCATCTATATATACAGGAGAGAACAGAGTGAAACCTAAATAAAAAACTGCTACTGTAGATGAACGCGTCAACGTAGAAGAACAAACTTTGGTGAGCCAAGTTGGATTTGTGTACTGATCATTACGACCAAGTATCATCAAGATTGGGTTAAAAAATATTTGCTGGTATTTCGGAAACTCGTTATTTCTTAGAAGCTTGGCAACCCCTCTCAATGACAGTGCTTTTCCACAGTCTTTGCCTAGGGCTACTTGAAGAGGAAACAAACCATAGAGACAAAACTGAGAACTCATTTTTTTTGTCAAGTTTCAAAGAGCTACTACAAACCATGTTGGATTTAGAGTTCCAAATTTATCTATCTATATAGGAGAGAACAGAGTGAAACCTAAATATAAAAACTGCTACTTTAGACGAACGCTTCAACCTAGAAGAACCAAATTTGGAGAGCCAAGTGGGATTTGTGTACTGATCATTAACACAAAGTATCATCAAGATTGGATGATAAAATACTTGCTGGTATTTGGGAAACTCGTTATTTCTTAGAAGCTTGGCCACCTCTTTTAATGAAAGTGCTTTCCCACAGTCTGTGCCTAGGTCTACTTGAAGGGGAAAAAATCCATAGAGACAAAACTGAGAACGCGTTTATTTTGTCAAGTTTCAAAGAACTACTACAAACCATGTTGGATTTAGAGTTCCAAATTCACCTATCTATATAGGAGAGAACAGAGGGTAACCGAAAAATAAAAAATGAGACTGTAAACGAACGCTTCAACTTAGAAGAAGAAAATTTGGTGAGCCAAGTGGGATTTGTGTACTGATCATTACCTTCAGGTATCATCAAGTTTGGGTGAAAAAATATTTGCTGGTATTTCGGAAACTCGTTGTTTCTTAGAAGGTTGGCAACCCCTCTCAATGAAAGTGCTTTTCCACAGTCTGTGCCTAGGGCTACTTGAAGAGGAAACAAACCATAGAGACAAAACCGAGAACTCTTTTATTTTGTCAAGTTTCAAAGAGCTACTACAAACCATGTTGGATTTAGAGTTCCAAATTCATCTATCTATATAGGAGAGAACAGAGGGAAACCTAAAAATAAAAACTGCTATTGTAGATGAACGCTTCAACCTAGAAGAACAAAATTTGGTGAGCCAAGTGGGATTTCTGTTCCGATCATTACCACCAATATCATCAAGATTGGGTTAAAAAATATTTGCTGATATTTTGAATACTCGTTATTTTTTAGAAGCTTGGCAACCCCTCTCAATGAAAGTGCTTTTCCACAGTCTCTGCCTAGGGCTTCTTGAAGGGGAAACAAACCATAGAGACAAAACTGAGAACTCCTTTATTTTGTCAACTTTCAAAGAGCTACTACAAACCTTGTTGGTTTAGAGTTCCAAATTCATCTATCCATATAGGAGAGAACAGAGGGAAACCTAAAAATAAAAACTGAGACTGTAAACGAACGCGTCAACCTAGAAGAACAAAATTTGGTGGGTGAAGTCAGATTTGTGTACTGATCATTACCACAACGTATCATGAAGATTGGGTGAAAAAATATTTCCTGGTGTTACAGAAACTCGTTATTTCTTAGAAGCTTGGCAACTCCTCTCAATGAAAGTACTTTTCCACAGTCTCTGCCAAGGCTTCTTGAAGAGGAAACAAACCATAGAGACTAAACTGAGAACTACTTTTTTTTGTCAAGTTTCAAAGAGCAACTGAAAACCATTTTGGATTTAGAGTTCCAAATTCATCTATCTATATAGGAGATAACACTGGGAAACCTAAATATAAAAACTGCTACTGTAGACGAACGCTTCAACATAGAAGAAAAAAGTTTGGTGAGCCAAGTGGCATTTGTGTACTGATCATTACCACCAAGTATCATCAACATTGGGTGAAAAAATATTTGCTGGTATTTCAGAAACTCGTTATTTCTTAGATGCTTGGCAACCAATCTCAATGAAAGTGCTTTTCCACAGTCTGTGCCTAGGGCTACATGAAGAGGAAACAAACCATAGAGACAAAACTGAGAACTCCATTGTTTTTTCAAGTTTCAAAGAGCTACTACAAACCATGTTGGTTTTAGAGTTTCAAATTCATCTATCTATATAGGAGAGAAGATTGTGAAACCTAAATATAAAAACTGCTACTGTAGACGAAGGCGTCAACGTAGAAGAACAAACTTTGGTGAGCCAAGTGGGATTTGTGTACTCATCATTACCAGCAAGTATCATCAAGATTGGGTTAAAAAATATTTGCTGGTATTTCGGAAACTCGTTATTTCTTAGAAGCTTGGCCACCCGTCTCAATGAAAGTGCTTTCCACAGTCTGTGCCTAAAGAAACTTGAAGAGGAAACAAACCATAGAGTCAAAACTGAGAACTCCTTTATTTTGTCAAGTTTCAAAGAGCTACTAGAAACCATGTTGGATTTAGAGTTCTAAATTCATCTATCTATATAGGAGAGAAAAGATTGAAACCTAAATATAAATATTGCTACTGTAGACGAATGCTTCAAACTAGAAGAACAAAATTTGGTGAGCGAAGTGCGATTTGTGTACTGATCATATCCACAAAGTATCGTCAAGATTGGGTGAAAAAACATTTCCTGGTATTTAGGAATCTCGTTATTTCATAGAAGATTGGCAACCCATTTCACTGAAAGTGCTTTTCCACAGTCTCTGCCTAGGGCTACTTGAAGAGGAAACAAACCATAGAGACAAAACCGAGAACTCCTTTATTTTGGCAAGTTTCAAAGAGCTACTACAAACCATGTTGGATTTAGAGTTCCAAATACATCTACCTATATAAAAGAGAACACATTGAAACCTAAAAATAAAAACTGCTAAGGTAAACAAACGCGTCAACCTAGAAGAAGAAAATTTGGTGAGCCAAGTGGGATTTGTGTACTGATCATTACCATCAGGTATCATCAAGTTTGGGTGAAAAAATATTTGCTGGTATTTCGGAAACTCGTTATTTCTTAGAAGGTTCGCAACCCCTCTCAATGAAAGTGCTTTTCCACAGTCTGTTCCTAAGGCTACTTGAAGAGGAAACAAACCATAGAGACAAAACCGAGAACTCTTTTATTTTGTCAAGTTTCAAAGAGCTACTACAAACCATGTTGGATTTAGAGTTCCAAATTCATCTATCTATATAGGAGAGAACAGAGGGAAACCTAAAAATAAAAACTGCTACTGTAGATGAACGCTTCAACCTAGAAGAACAAAATTTGGTGAGCCAAGTGGGATTTGTGTTCCGATCATTACCACCAATATCATCAAGATTGGGTTAAAAAATATTTGCTGATATTTTGAATACTCGTTATTTTTTAGAAGCTTGGCAACCCCTCTCAATGAAAGTGCTTTTCCACAGTCTCTGCCTAGGGCTTCTTAAAGGGGAAACAAACCATAGAGACAAAACTGAGAACTCCTTTATTTTGTCAACTTTCAAAGAGCTACTACAAACCTTGTTGGTTTAGAGTTCCAAATTCATCTATCCATATAGGAGAGAACAGAGGGAAACCTAAAAATAAAAACTGAGACTGTAAACGAACGCGTCAACCTAGAAGAACAAAATTTGGTGGGTGAAGTCAGATTTGTGTACTGATCATTACCACAACGTATCATGAAGATTGGGTGAAAAAATATTTCCTGGTGTTACAGAAACTCGTTATTTCTTAGAAGCTTGG
>NW_027514042.1:0-24640 GCF_048772815.1 Callospermophilus lateralis
CCATGGAGACAAAACTGAGAACTCCTTTATTTTGTCAAGTTTCAAAGAGCTACTAAAAACCACGTTGGATTTAGAATTCCAAATTCAACTATCTATACATGAGAGAACCGAGTGAAACCTAAATATAAAAACTGCTACTGTAGACGAACGCTTCAACCTAGAAGAACAAAATTTGGTGAGCCAAGTGGGATTTGTGTACTGGTCATTACCACCAAGAATCATCAAGATTGGGTGAAAAAATATTTGCTGGTATTTCAGAAACTCTTCATTTCATAGAAGCTTGGCAACCCCTCTCAATGAAAGTGCTTTTCCACAGTCTGTTACTAGGGCTCCTTGAAGATTAAACAAACCATAGAGACAAAACTGAGAACTCCTTTATTTTGTCAAGTTTCAAAGAGCTAATACAAACCATGTTGGATTTAGAGTTCCAAATTCATCTATCTATATAGGAGAGAACAGAGGGAAACCTAAATCTAAAAACTGCTACTGTAGACGAACGCTTCAACCTAGAAGAACAAAATTTGGTGAGCCATGTGGGATTTGTGTACTGATCATTAGCAACAAATATCATCAAGACTGGGTGAAAAAATATTTGCTGGTATTTCGGAAACTCGTAATTTCTTAGAAGCTTGGCAACCCCTCTCAATGAAAATGCTTTTCCACAGTCTGTGCCTAGGACTACTTGAAGAGGAAACAAACCATAGAGACAAAACTGAGAACTCCTTTATTTTGTCAAGTTTCAAAGAGCTAATACAAACCATGTTGGATTTAGAGTTCCAAATTCATCTATCTATATAGGAGAGAACAGAGGGAAACCTAAATATAAAAACTGCTACTCTAGACGAAAGCTTCAAACTAGACGAACAAAATTTGGTGAGCCAAGTGGGATTTGTGTACTGATCATTACCACCAAGTATCATCAAGATTGGGTGAAAAAATATTTGCTGGTATTTCGGAAACTCTTCATTTCATAGAAGCTTGGCAACCCCTCTCAATGAAAGTGCTTTTCCACAGTCTGTTACTAGGGCTCCTTGAAGATTAAACAAACCATAGAGAGAAAACAAAAAACTCCTTTATTTTTTCAAGTTTCAAAGAGCTACTACAAACCATGTTTTATTTAGAGTTCCAAATTCATCTTTCTATATAGGAGAGAACAGAGGGAAACCTAAATCTAAAAACTGCTACTGTAGACGTACGCTTCAACCTAGAAGAACAAAATTTGGTGAGCCAAGTGGGATTTGTGTACTGGTCATTACCACCAAGTATCATCAAGATTGGGTGAAAAATATTTGCTGCTATTTTGGAAACTTGTTATTTCTTAGAAGCTTGGCAACACCTCTCAATGAAAGTGCTTTTCCACAGTCTGTTACTAGGGCTCCTTGAAGATTAAACAAACCATAGAGACAAAACTGAGAACTCCTTAATTTTGTCAAGTTTCAAATGCTAATACAAACCGTGTTTTATTTCGAGTTCCAAATTCATCTATCTATATAGGAGAGAACAGAGGGAAACCTCAATTTGAAAACTGCTACTGTAGACGAACGCTTCAAACTAGAAGAAAAAAATTTGGTGAGGCAAGTGGGATTTGTGTACTGATCATTACCACCAAGTATCATCAAGATTGGGTGAAAAAATATTTGCTGGTATTTCGGAAACTCGTTATTTCTTAGAAACTTGGGAACCCCTCTCAATGAAAATGCTTTTACACAGTCTGTGCCTAGGGCTACTTGAAGAGGAAACAAACCATAGAGACAAAACTGAGAACTCCTTTATTGTGTCAAGTTTCAAAGAGCTACTACAAACCATGTTGGATTTAGAGTTCCAAATTCATCTATCTATATAGGAGAGAATTGATGGAAACCTAAATATAAAAACTGCTACTGTAGACGAACGCTTCAACCTAGAAGAACAAAATTTGGTGACCAAGTGGGATTTGTGTACTGATCATTACCACCAAGTATCATCAAGATTGGTTGAAAAAATATTTGCTGGTATTTCGGAAACTCGATATTTCTTAGGAGCTTGGCAACCCCTCTCAATGAAAGTGCTTTTCCACAGTCTGTGCCTAGGGCTCCTTGAAGATTAAACAAACCATAGAGACAAAACTAAGATCTCCTTTATTTTGTCAAGTTTCAAAGAGCTACTACAAACCATGTTTTATTTAGAGATCCAAATTCATCTATCTAAATAGGAGAGAACAGAGGGAAACCTAAATATAAAAACTGCTACTGTAGACGAAAGCTTCAACCTAGAAGAACAAAATTCGGTGAGCCAAGTGGGATTTGTGTCCTGATCATTACCACCAAGTACCATCAAGATTGGGTTTATAAAAATTTCCTGGTATTCCGGAAACTCGTTATTTCTTAGAAGCTTGGCAACCCCTCTCAATGAAAGTGCTTTTCCACAGTCTGTGACTAGAGCTACTTGAAGAGGAAACAAACCATAGAGACAAAACTGAGAACTCCTTTATTTTGTCAAGTTTCAAAGAGCTAATACAAACCATGTTGGATTTAGTGTTCCAAATTCATCTATCGATATAGGAGAGAACAGAGCGAAACCTAAATATAAAAACTGCTACTGTAGACGAACGCTTCAACCTAGAAGAACAAAATTTGGTGAGCCATGTGGGATTTGTGTACTGATCATTAGCAACATGTATCATCAAGATTGGGTGAAAAAATATTTGCTGGTATTTCGGAAACTCGTAATTTCTTAGAAGCTTGGCAACCCCTCTCAATGAAAGTGCTTTTCCACAGTCTGTGCCTAGGACTACTTGAAGAGAAAACAAACCATAGAGACAAAACTGAGAACTCCTTTATTTTGTCAAGTTTCAAAGAGCTACTAAACACCACGTTGGATTTAGAGTTCCAAATTCATCTATCTAAATAGGAGAGAACAGAGGGAAACCTAAATATAAAAACTGCTACTGTAGACGAACGCTTCAACCTAGAAGAACAAAATTTGGTGAGCCAAGTGGGATTTGTGCCCTGACCATTACCACCAATTATCATCAAGATTGGGTTTAAAAATATATCCTGGTATTCTGAAACTCGTAATTTCTTAGAAGCTTGGCAACCCCTCTCAATGAAAGTGCTTTTCCACAGTCTGTGCCTAGAGCTACTTGAAGAGGAAACAAACCATAGAGACAAAACTGAGAACTCTTTTATTTTGTCAAGTTTCAAAGAGCTAATACAAACCATGTTGGATTTAGAGTTCCAAATTCATCTATCTATATAGGAGAGAACAGAGGAAAACCTAAATATAAAAACTGCTACTGTAGACAAACGCTTCAACCTAGAAGAACAAAATTCGGTGAGCCAAGTGGGATTTGTGTCCTGATCATTACCACCAAGTATCATCAATTGGGTGAAAAAATATTTCCTGGTATTTCGGAAACTTGTTATTTCTTAGAAGCTTGGCAACCCCTCTCAATGAAAGTGCTTTTCCACAGTCTGTTCCTAGAGCTACTTGAAGATTAAACAAACCATAGAGTCAAAACTGAGAACTTTTTTATTTTATCAAGTTTCAAAGAGCTACTTCAAACCATGTTGGATTTAGAGTTCCAAATTCATCTATCTATATAGGAGAGAACAGAGGGAAATCTAAATATAAAAACTGCTACTGTAGAGGAACGCTTCAAACTAGAAGAACAAAATTCGGTGAGCCAAGTGGGATTTGTGTCCTGATCATTACCGCCAAGTATCATCAAGATTGGTTGAAAAAATTTTTGCTGGTATTTCAGAAACTCGTAATTTCTTGGAAGATTGGCAACCCCTTTCAATGAAAGTGCTTTTCCACAGTCTTTGCTTAGGGCTACTTGAAGAGGAAACAAACCATAGAGACAAAAATGAGAACTCCTTTATTTTATCAAGTTTCAAAGAGCTACTACAAACCATGTTGGATTTAGAGTTCCAAATTCATCTATCTATATAGGAGAGAACAGAGGGAAACCCAAATATAAAAACTGCTACTGTAGACGAACGCTTCAACCTAGATGAAGAAAATTCGGTGAGCCAAGTGGGATTTGTGTCCTGATCATTACCACCAAGTATCATCAAGAGTGGGGGAAAAAATATTTGCTGTTATTTCGGACACTCGTTATTTCTTAGAAGCTTAGCAACCCCTCTCAATGAAAGTGCTTTTCCACAGTCTGTGCCTAGGGCTACTTGAAGAGGAAACAAACCATAAAGACAAAACGGAGAACTCCTTTATTTTGTCAAGTTACAAAGAGCTAATACAAACCATGTTGCATTTAGACTTCCAAATTCATCTATCTATATAGGAGAGAACAGAGTGAAACCTAAAAACAAAAACTGCTACTGTAAACGAACGCTTGAACCTAGAAGAACAAAAATTGGTGAGCCAAGTGGGATTTGTGTACTTGTCATTACCACCACGTATCATCAAGATTGGGTGAAAAAATATTTGCTGGTATTTCGGACACTCGTTATTTCTTAGAAGCTTAGCAACCCCTCTCAATGAAAGTGCTTTTCCACAGTCTGTGCCTAGGGCTACATGAAGAGGAAACAAACCATAGGACAAAACTGAGAACTCCTTTATTTTGTCAAGCATCAAAGAACTACTAAAAACCATGTTGGATTTTGAGTTCCAAATTCATCTATCTATATAGGAGAGAAGAGAGGAAAACCTAAAAATAAAAACTGCTACTGTAAACGAACGCTTCAACCTTGAAGAACAAAAATTGGTGATCCACGTGGGATTTGTGTACTTGTCATTACCACCACATATCATCAAGATTGGGTGAAAAATATTTGCTGGTATTTCGGAAACTCGTAATTTCTTGGAAGCCTGGCAACCCCTTTCAATGAAAGTGCTTTTCCACAGTCTTTGCTTAGGGCTACTTGAAGAGGAAACAAACTATGGAGTCAAAACTGAGAACTTTTTTATTTTGTCAAGTTTCAAAGAGGTACTTCAAACCATGTTGGATTTAGAGTTCCAAATTCATCTATCTATATAGGAGAGAGCAGAGGGAAATCTAAATATAAAAACTGCTGCTGTAGACGAACGCTTCAACGTAGAAGAACAAAATTCGTTGAGCCAAGTGGGATTTGTGTCCTGATCATTACCGCCAATTATCATCAAGATTGGGTCAAAAAATATTTGCTGGTATTTCGGAAACTCGGAATTTCTTGGAAGCTCTGCAACCCCTTTCAATGAAAGTGCTTTTCCACAGTCTTTGCTTAGGGCTACTTGAAGAGGAAACAAACCATGGAGACAAAAATGAGAACTCCTTTATTTTATCAAGTTTCAAAGAGCTACTACAAACCATGTTGGATTTAGAGTTCCAAATTTATCTATCTATATAGGAGAGAACAGAGGGAAACCCAAATATAAAAACTGCTAATGTAGATGAACGCTTCAACCTAGAGGAAGAAAATTCGGTGAGCCAAGTGGGATTTGTGTCCTGATCATTACCACCAAGTATCATCAAGATTGGGTGAAAAAATATTTCCTGGTATTTCGGAAACTTGTTATTTCTTAGAAGCTTGGCAACCACTCTCAATGAAAGTGCTTTTCCACAGTCTGTGCCTAGAGCTACTTGAAGAGCAAACGAACCATAGAGACAAAACTGCGAACTTTTTTATTTTGTCAAGTTTCAAAGAGCTACTACAAACCATGTTGGATTTAGAGTTCCAAATTCATCTATCTATATAGGAGAGAACAGAGGGAAACCCAAATATAAAAACTGCTAATGTAGATGAACGCTTCAACCTAGAGGAAGAAAATTCGGTGAGCCAAGTGGGTTTTGTGTCCTGATCATTAACACCAAGTATCATCAAGATTGAGTGAAAAAATATTTCCTGGTATTTCGGAAACTTGTTATTTCTTAGAAGCTTGGCAACCACTCTCAATGAAAGTGCTTTTCCACGGTCTGTGCCTAGAGCTAATTGAAGAGGAAACAAACCATAGAAACAAAACTGAGAACTCCTTATTTTGTCAAGTTTCAAAGAGCTAATACAAACCATGTTGGATTTAGAGTTCCAAATTCATCTATCTATATAGAAGAGAGCAGAGGGAAATCTAAATATAAAACTGCTGCTGTAGACGAACGCTTCAACGTAGAAGAACAAAATTTGGTGAGCCAAGTGGATTTGTGTACTTGTCATTACCACCACGTATCATCAAGATTGGGTGAAAAAATATTTGCTGGTATTTCGAAAACCCGTAATTTCTTGGAAGCCTGGCAACCCCTTTCAATCAAAGTGCTTTTCCACAGTGTTTTCTTAGGGCTACTTGAAGAGGAAACAAACCATAGAGTCAAAACTGAGAACATTTTTATTTTGTTAAGTTTCAAAGAGCTACTTCAAACCTTGTTGGATTTAGAGTTCCAAATTCTTCTATCTGTATAGGAGAGAACAGAGAGAAACCTAAATATAAAAACTGCTACTGTAGACGAACGCTTCAACCTAGAAGAACAAAATTCAGTGAGCCAAGTGGGATTTGTGTCCTCATCATTACCACCAAGTATCATCAAGATTGGGTTTAAAAATATATCCTGGTATTTCGGAAACTCGTAATTTCTTAGAAGCTTGGCAACCCCTCTCAATGAAAGTGGTTTTCCACAGTCTGTGCCTAGAGCTACTTGAAGAGGAAACAAACCATAGAGACAAAACTGAGAACTCCTTTATTTTGTCAAGTTTCAAAGAGCTACTACAAACCATGTTGGATTTAGAGTTCCAAATTCATCTATCTATATAGGAGAGAACAGAGGGAAATCTAAATTTAAAAACTGCTACTGTAGACGAACGCTTCAATTAGAAGAACAAAATTCGGTGAGCCAAGTGGGATTTGTGTCCTGATCATTACCGCCAAGTATCATCAAGATTGGGTGAAAAAATATTTGCTGGTATTTCGGAAACTCGTAATTTCTTGGAAGCTTGGCAACCCCTTTCAATGAAAGTGCTCTTCCACAGTCTTTGCTTAGGGCTACATGAAGAGGAAACAAACCATAGAGACAAAAATGAGAACTCCTTTATTTTATCAAGTTTCAAAGAGCTACTACAAACCATGTTGGTTTTAGAGTTCCAAATTCATCTATCGATATAGGAGAGCACAGAGGGAACCCAAATATAAAAACTGCTACTGTAGACGAATGCTTCAACCTAGAAGAACAAAATTCGGGGAGCCAAGTGGGATTTGTGTCCTTATCATTACCGCGAAGTATCTTCAAGATTGGGTGAAAAAATATTTGCTGGCATTTCGGAAACTCGTAATTTATTGGAAGCTTGGCAACCCCTCTCAATGAAGTGCTTTTCCACAGTCTGTGCCTAGAGCTACTTTAAGAGGAAACAAATCATAGAGACAAAACTGAGAACTCCTTTATTTTGTCAAGTATCAAAAAGCTACTAAAAACCATGTTGGATTTAGAGTTCCAAATTCATCTATCTATATAGGAGAGAACAGAGTGAATACTAAAAATATAAACTGCTACTGTAAACGAACGCTTCAACCTTGAAGAACAAAAATTGGTGAGCCAAGTGGGATTTGTGTACTTGTCATTACCACCACGTATCATCAAGATTGGGAGAAAAAATATTTGCTGGTATTTCGGAAACTCGTAATTTCTTTGGAAGCTTGGCAACCCTTTTCAATGAAAGTGCTTTTCCACAGTCTTTGCTTAGGGCTACTTGAAGAGGAATCAAACCATAGAGACAAAACTGAGAACTACTTTTTTTTTGTCAAGTTTCAAAAAGAGCTACTACAAACCATGTTGGATTTAGAGTTCCAAATTCATCTATCTATATAGGAGAGAACAGAGGAAAAACTAAATATGAAAACTGCTACTGTAGATGAACGCTTCAAACTAGAAGAACAAAATTCGGTGAGCCATGTGGGATTTGTATCCTGATCATTACCACCAAGTATCATCAAGATTGGGTGAAAAAATATTTCCTGGTATTTCGGAAACTTGTTATTTATTAGAAACTTGGCAACCCCTCTCAATGAAAGTGCTTTTCCACAGTCTGTGCCCAGAGCTACTTGAAGAATAAACAAACCCTAGAGACAAAACTGAGAACGCCTTTCTTTTATCAAGTATCAAAGAGCTACTAAAAACCATGTTGTATTTAGAGTTCCAAATGCATCTATCTATATAGGAGAGAACAGAGGAAAACCTAAATACAAAAACTGCTACTGTAGACGAACGCTTCAACGTAGAAGAACAAAATTCGGTGAGCCAAGTGGGATTTGTGTCCTAATCATTACCAAGAAGGATCATTAAGTTTGGGTGAAAAAGTATTTCCTGGTCTGTCGGAAACTCGTAATTTCTTAGAAGCTTGGCAACCCCTTTCAATGAAATTGCTTTTCCACAGTCTCTGCTTAGGGCTACTTGAAGAGGAAACAAACCATAGAGACAAAACTGAGAACTAATTTTTTTTTGTCAAGTTTCAAAGATCTACTACAATCCATGTTGGATTTAGAGTTTCACATTCATCTATCTATATAGGAGAGAACAGAGGGAAACCTAAATATAAAAACTGCTACTGTAGACGAACGCTTCAACCTAGAAGAACAAAATTTGGTGAGCCAAGTGGTATTTGTGTCCTGAACATTACCACCAAGTATCATCAAGAATGGGTGAAAAAATATTTGCAGGTATTTCGGAAACTCGTTATTTCTTAGAAGCTTGGCAACCCCTCTCAATGAAAGTGCTTTTGCACAGTCTGCGCCTAGGGCTATTTGAAGAGGAAACAAACCATAGAGACAAAATTGAGAACTACTTTATTTTGTCAAGTTTCAAAGAGCTACTACAAACCATGTTGGATTTAGAGTTCCAAATTCATCTATCTATATAGGAGAGAACAGAGGGAAACCTAAATATAAAAACTACTACTGTAGACGAACGTTTCAACCTAGAAGAATAAAATATGGTGAGCCAAGTGGGATTTGTGTACTGATCATTACCACCAAGTATCATCAAGATTGGGTGAAAAAGTATTTCCTGGTATTTGGGAAACTCGTTATTTCTTAGAAGCTTGGCAAACCCTCTCAAACAAATTGCTTTTCCACAGTCTGTGCCTAGAACTACATGAAGAGGAAACAAACCATAGGGACAAAACGGAGAACTCCTTTATTTTGTGAAGTTTCAAAGAGCTACTACAAACCCTGTTGGATTTAGAGTTCCAAATTCATCTATCTACATAGGAGAGAACAGAGGGAAAATTAAAGATAAAAACTGCTACTGTAGACGAATGTTTCAATCTAGAAGAACAAAATTCGGTGAGCCAAGTGGGATTTGTGTACTGATCATTACCACCAAGTATCATCATGATTGGGTGAAAAAATATTTGCTGGTATTTCGGAAACTCGTTAATTCTTAGAAGCTTGGAAACCCATCTCAATGAAAGTGCTGTTCCACAGTCTGTGCCTAGGGCTAATTGAAGAGGAAACAAACCATAGAGACAAAATTGAGAACTACTTTATTTTTTCAAGTTTCAAAGAACTACTACAAACCATGTTGGATTTAGAGTTCCAAATTCATCTATCAATATGGGAGAGAACAGAGTGAAACCTAAAAATAAAAACTGCTACTGCAAACGAAGGCTTCAACCTAGAAAAACAAAAATTGGTGAGCAAAGTGGGGTTTGTCTACTTGTCATTACCACCACGTATCATCAAGATTGGTTGAAAAAATATTTGCTGGTATTTCCTAAACTCGTAATTTTTTGGAAGCTTGGCAAACCCTTTCAATGAAAGTGCTTTTCCACAGTCTTTGCTTAGGGCTACTTGAAGAGGAAACAAACCATAGAGACAAAACTGAGAAGTACTTTTTTTTGTCAAGTTTCAAAGACCTACTGAAACCATGTTGGATTTAGAGTTCCAAATTCATCTATCTATATAGGAGAGAACAGAGTGAAAACTAAAAATAAAAACTGCTGCTGTAAACGAACGCTTCAAACTAGAAGAACAAAAATTGGTGAGCCAAGTGGGATTTGTGTACTTGTCATTACCACCACGTATCATCAAGATTGGGAGAAAAAATATTTGCTGGTATTTCGGAAACTCGTAATTTCTTTGGAAGCTTGGCAACCCTTTTCAATGAAAGTGCTTTTCCACAGTCTTTGCTTAGGGCTACTTGAAGAGGAATCAAACCATAGAGACAAAACTGAGAACTACTTTTTTTTTGTCAAGTTTCAAAAAGAGCTACTACAAACCATGTTGGATTTAGAGTTCCAAATTCATCTATCTATATAGGAGAGAACAGAGGAAAACCTAAATATGAAAACTGCTACTGTAGATGAACGCTTCAAACTAGAAGAACAAAATTCGGTGAGCCATGTGGGATTTGTATCCTGATCATTACCACCAAGTATCATCAAGATTGGGTGAAAAAATATTTCCTGGTATTTCGGAAACTTGTTATTTATTAGAAACTTGGCAACCCCTCTCAATGAAAGTGCTTTTCCACAGTCTGTGCCCAGAGCTACTTGAAGAATAAACAAACCCTAGAGACAAAACTGAGAACGCCTTTCTTTTATCAAGTATCAAAGAGCTACTAAAAACCATGTTGTATTTAGAGTTCCAAATGCATCTATCTATATAGGAGAGAACAGAAGAAAACCTAAATACAAAAACTGCTACTGTAGACGAACGCTTCAACGTAGAAGAACAAAATTCGGTGAGCCAAGTGGGATTTGTGTCCTAATCATTACCACCAAGTATCATTAAGTTTGGGTGAAAAAGTATTTCCTGGTCTGTCGGAAACTCGTAATTTCTTAGAAGCTTGGCAACCCCTTTCAATGAAATTGCTTTTCCACAGTCTCTGCTTAGGTCTACTTGAAGAGGAAACAAACCATAGAGACAAAACTGAGAACTAATTTTTTTTTTGTCAAGTTTCAAAGATCTACTACAATCCATGTTGGATTTAGAGTTTCACATTCATCTATCTATATAGGAGAGAACAGAGGGAAACCTAAATATAAAAACTGCTACTGTAGACGAACGCTTCAACCTAGAAGAACAAAATTTGGTGAGCCAAGTGGTATTTGTGTCCTGAACATTACCACCAAGTATCATCAAGAATGGGTGAAAAAATATTTGCAGGTATTTCGGAAACTCGTTATTTCTTAGAACCTTGGCAACCCCTCTAAATGAAAGTGCTTTTCCACAGTCTCTGCTTAGGGCTACTTGAAGAGGAAACAAACTATAGAGACAAAACTGAGAACTCCTTTATTTTGTCACGTTTCAAAGAGCTACTACAAACCATGTTGGATTTAGAGTTCCAAATTCACCAATCTATATAGGAGAGAACAGAGGGAAACCTAAATATAAAAATTGCTACTATAGACGAACGCTTCAACTAGAAGAACAAAATTCGGTGAGCCAAGTGGGATTTGTGTCATGATCATGACCACCATGAATCATCAACATTGGGTGAAAAAATATTTGCTGGTATTTCGGAAACTCGTTATTTCTTAGAAGCTTGGCAACCCCTCTCAATGAAAGTGCTTTTCCACAGTCTGTGACTAGAGCTACTTGAAGAGGAAAAAAACCATAGAGACAAACTGAGAACTCCTTTATTTTGTCAAGTTTCAGAGAGCTACTACAACCCATGTTGGATTTAGAGTTCCAAATTTATCTATCTATATAGGGAGAACAGAGGGAAACCTAAATATAAAAACTGCTACTGTAGACGAACCCTTCAACCTAGAAGAACAATATTTGGTGAGCCATGTGGGATTTGTGTCCTGATCATTACCACCAAGAATCATCAAGATTGGGTGAATAAATATTTGCTGGTATTTGGGAAACTCGTTATTTCTTAGAAGCTTGGCAACCCCTCTCAATGAAAGTGCTTTTCCACACTCTGTGCCTAGATCTACTTGAAGAGGAAACAAACCACAGAAACAAAACTGAGAACTGCATTATTTTGTCAAGTATCAAAGAGCTACTAAATCCATGTTGGATTTAGAGTTCCAAATTCATCTATCTATATAGGAGAGAACAGAGTGAAACATAAAAATAAAAACTGCTATTGTAAACAAACGCTTCAACCTAGAAGAACAAAAATTGGTGAGCCAAGTGGGATTTGTGTACGTGTCATTACCACCACGTATCATCAAGACTGGTTGAAAAAATAATTGCCTGTATTTCGGAAACTCATAATTTCTTAGAAGCTTGGCAAACCCTCTCAATGAAAGTGCTTTTCCACAGTCTGTGCCTAGAGCTACTTGAAGAGGAAACAAACCATAGAGACTAAATTGAGAACTCCTTTATATTGTCAAGTTTCAGAGAGCACTAGAAACCATGTTGGATTTAGAGTTCCAAATTCATCTATCTATATAGGAGAGAACAGAGGGAAACCTAAATATAAAAACTACTACTGTAGATGAACGTTTCAACCTAGAAGAATAAAATATGGAGAGACAAGTGGGATTTGTGTACTGATCATTTCCACCAATATCATCAAGATTGGGTGATAAAATATTTGCTGGTATTTCGGAAACTCGTTATTTCTTATAAGCTTGGCAACCCCTCTAAATGAAAGTGCTTTTCCACAGTCTGTGCCTAGGGCTAATTGAAGAGGAAACAAACCATATGAGAAAACTGAGAACTCCTTTATTTTGTCAAGTATCAAAGAGCTACTAAAAACCATGTTGGATTTAGAGTTCCAAATTCATCTATCTATATAGGAGAGAACAGAGTGAAACCTAAAAATAAAAACTGCTACTGTAAATGAACGCTTCAACCTAGAAGAACAAAAATTGGTGAGCAAAGTGGGATTTGTGTACTTGTCATTACCACCACGTATCATCAAGATTGGTTGAAAAAATATTTGCTGGTATTTCGGAAACTCGTAATTTCTTGGAAGCTTGGCAAACCCTTTCAATGAAAGTGCTTTTCCACAGTCTTTTCCTAGGGCTTCTTGAAGAGGAAACAAACCATAGAGACAAAACTGAGAACTACCTTTTTTTGTCAAGTTTCAAAGAGGTACTCAAACCATGTTGGATTTAGAGTTCCAAATTCATCTATCTAATAAGGAGACAACAGAGGAAAAGCTAAATATAAAAACTGCTACTGTAGACAAACGCTTCAACCTAGAATAACAGAATTCGGTGAGCCAAGTTGGATTTGTGTCCTGATCATTACCACCAATTATCATCAAAATTGGGTGAAAAAGTATTTCCTGGTATTTAGGAAACTTGTTATTTCTTAGAAGCTTGGCAACCCCTCTCAATCAAAGTGCTTTTCCACAGTCTGTGCCTAGAGCTAATTGAAGAGGAAACAAACCATAGATACAAAACGGAGAACTCCTTTATTTTGTCAAATTTCAAAGAGCTAATACAAACCATGTTGGATTTAGAGTTCCAAACTCATATATCAATATAGGACAGAACAGAGGGAAACCTAAATATAAAAACTGCTACTGTAGATGAACGCTTCAACCTAGAAGAACAAAATTTGGTGAGCCAAGTGGGATTTGTGTATTGAATATTACCACCATGTATCATGAAGATTGGGTGAAAAAATATTTGCTGGTATTTCAGAAACTCGTTACTTCTTAGAAGCTTGGCAACCCCTGTCAATGAAAGTGCTTTTTCCACAGTCTGTGCCTAGAGCTACTTGAAGAGGAAACAAACCATAGAGACAAAACTGAGAACTCCTTCATTTTGTCAAGTTTCAAAGAGCTACTACACACCATGCTGGATTTAGAGTTCCAAATTCATCTATCTATATAGGAGAGAACAGAGTGAAAACTAAAAATAAAAAATGCTGCTGTAAACGAACGCTTCAAACTAGAAGAACAAAAATTGGTGAGCCAAGTGGGATTTGTGTTCTTGTCATTACCACCACGTATCATGAAGATTGGGTGAAAAAATATTTGCTGGTATTTCGGAAACTCGTTATTTCTTAGAAGCTTGGCAACCCCTCTCAATGAAAGTGCTTTTGCACAGTCTGCGCCTAGGGCTATTTGAAGAGGAAACAAACCATAGAGACAAAATTGAGAACTACTTTATTTTGTCAAGTTTCAAAGAGCTACTACAAACCATGTTGGATTTAGAGTTCCAAATTCATCTATCTATATAGGAGAGAACAGAGGGAAACCTAAATATAAAAACTACTACTGTAGACGAACGTTTCAACCTAGAAGAATAAAATATGGTGAGCCAAGTGGGATTTGTGTACTGATCATTACCACCAAGTATCATCAAGATTGGGTGAAAAAGTATTTCCTGGTATTTGGGAAACTCGTTATTTCTTAGAAGCTTGGCAAACCCTCTCAAACAAATTGCTTTTCCACAGTCTGTGCCTAGAACTACATGAAGAGGAAACAAACCATAGGGACAAAACGGAGAACTCCTTTATTTTGTGAAGTTTCAAAGAGCTACTACAAACCCTGTTGGATTTAGAGTTCCAAATTCATCTATCTACATAGGAGAGAACAGAGGGAAAATTAAAGATAAAAACTGCTACTGTAGACGAATGTTTCAATCTAGAAGAACAAAATTCGGTGAGCCAAGTGGGATTTGTGTACTGATCATTACCACCAAGTATCATCATGATTGGGTGAAAAAATATTTGCTGGTATTTCGGAAACTCGTTAATTCTTAGAAGCTTGGAAACCCATCTCAATGAAAGTGCTGTTCCACAGTCTGTGCCTAGGGCTAATTGAAGAGGAAACAAACCATAGAGACAAAATTGAGAACTACTTTATTTTTTCAAGTTTCAAAGAACTACTACAAACCATGTTGGATTTAGAGTTCCAAATTCATCTATCAATATGGGAGAGAACAGAGTGAAACCTAAAAATAAAAACTGCTACTGCAAACGAAGGCTTCAACCTAGAAAAACAAAAATTGGTGAGCAAAGTGGGGTTTGTCTACTTGTCATTACCACCACGTATCATCAAGATTGGTTGAAAAAATATTTGCTGGTATTTCCTAAACTCGTAATTTTTTGGAAGCTTGGCAAACCCTTTCAATGAAAGTGCTTTTCCACAGTCTTTGCTTAGGGCTACTTGAAGAGGAAACAAACCATAGAGACAAAACTGAGAAGTACTTTTTTTTGTCAAGTTTCAAAGACCTACTGAAACCATGTTGGATTTAGAGTTCCAAATTCATCTATCTATATAGGAGAGAACAGAGTGAAAACTAAAAATAAAAACTGCTGCTATAAACGAACGCTTCAAACTAGAAGAACAAAAATTGGTGAGCCAAGTGGGATTTGTGTACTTGTCATTACCACCACGTATCATCAAGATTGGGAGAAAAAATATTTGCTGGTATTTCGGAAACTCGTTATTTCTTAGAAGCTTGGCAACCCCTCTCAATGAAAGTGCTTTTGCACAGTCTGCGCCTAGGGCTATTTGAAGAGGAAACAAACCATAGAGACAAAATTGAGAACTACTTTATTTTGTCAAGTTTCAAAGAGCTACTACAAACCATGTTGGATTTAGAGTTCCAAATTCATCTATCTATATGGGAGAGAACAGAGTGAAACCTAAAAATAAAAACTGCTACTGTAAACGAAGGCTTCAACCTAGAAAAACAAAAATTGGTGAGCAAAGTGGGGTTTGTCTACTTGTCATTACCACCACGTATCATCAAGATTGGTTGAAAAAATATTTGCTGGTATTTCCTAAACTCGTAATTTTTTGGAAGCTTGGCAAACCCTTTCAATGAAAGTGCTTTTCCACAGTCTTTGCTTAGGGCTACTTGAAGAGGAAACAAACCATAGAGACAAAACTGAGAACTCCTTTTTTTTGTCAAGTTTCAAAGACCTACTGAAACCATGTTGGATTTAGAGTTCCAAATTCATCTATCTATATAGGAGAGAACAGAGGGAAACCTAAATATAAAAACTACTACTGTAGATGAACGCTTCAACCTAGAAGAACAAAATTCGGTGAGCCAAGTGGTATTTGTGTCCTGAACATTACCACCAAGTATCATCAAGATTAGGTGAAAAAATATTTGCAGGTATTTCGGAAACTCGTTATTTCTTAGAACCTTGGCAAACCCTCTAAATGAAAGTGCTTTTCCACAGTCTGTGCCTAGAGCTACTTCAAGAGGAAACAAACCATAGAGACAAAAAAGAGAACTCCTTTATTTTGTCAAGTTTCAAAGAGCTACTACAAACCATGTTGGATTTAGAGTTCCAAATTCACCAATCTATATAGGAGAGAACAGAGGGAAACCAAAATATAAAAACTGCTACTGTAGACGAACGCTTCAACTAGAAGAACAAAATTCGGTGAGCCAAGTGGGATTTGTGTCATGATCATGACCACCATGAATCATCAACATTGGGTGAAAAAATATTTGCTGGTATTTCGGAAACTCGTTATTTCTTAGAAGGTTGGCAACCCCTCTCAATGAAAGTGCTTTTCCACAGTCTGTGACTAGAGCTACTTGAAGAGGAAAAAAACCATAGAGACAAACTGAGAACTCCTTTATTTTGTCAAGTTTCAGAGAGCTACTACAACCCATGTTGGATTTAGAGTTCCAAATTTATCTATCTATATAGGAGAGAACAGAGGGAAACCTAAATATAAAAACTGCTACTGTAGACGAACCCTTCAACCTAGAAGAACAATATTTGGTGAGCCATGTGGGATTTGTGTCCTGATCATTACCACCATGAATCATCAAGATTGGGTGAATAAATATTTGCTGGTATTTGGGAAACTCGTTATTTCTTAGAAGCTTGGCAACCCCTCTCAATGAAAGTGCTTTTCCACAGTCTGTGCCTAGATCTACTTGAAGAGGAAACAAACCACAGAAACAAAACTGAGAACTGCATTATTTTGTCAAGTATCAAAGAGCTACTAAATCCATGTTGGATTTAGAGTTCCAAATTCATCTATCTATATGGGACAGAACAGAGTGAAACCTAAAAATAAAAACTGCTACCGTAAACGAAGGCTTCAACCTAGAAAAACAAAAATTGGTGAGCAAAGTGGGGTTTGTCTACTTGTCATTACCACCACGTATCATCAAGATTGGTTGAAAAAATATTTGCTGGTATTTCCTAAACTCGTAATTTTTTGGAAGCTTGGCAAACCCTTTCAATGAAAGTGCTTTTCCACAGTCTTTGCTTAGGGCTACTTGAAGAGGAAACAAACCATAGAGACAAAACTGAGAACTACTTTTTTTTGTCAAGTTTCAAAGACCTACTGAAACCATGTTGGATTTAGAGTTCCAAATTCATCTATCTGTATAGGAGAGAACTGAGGAAAACCTAAATATAAAATCTGCTACTGTAGACAAACGTTTCAACCTAGAAAAACAAAATTCGGTGAGCCAAGTTGGATTTGTGTCCTGATCATTACCACCAAGTATCATCAAGATTGGGTGAAAAAGTATTTCCTGGTATTTTGGAAACTCGTTATTTCTTAGAAGCTTGGCAACCCCTCTCAATCAAAGTGCTTTTCCACAGTCTGTGCCTAGAGCTACTTGAAGAGGAAACAAACAACAGATACAAAACGGAGAACTCCTTTATTTTATCAAATTTCAAAGAGCTAATACAAACCATGCTGGATTTAGTGTTCCAAATTCATATATCAATATAGGAGAGAACAGAGGGAAACCTAAATATAAAAACTGCTACTGTAGACGAACGCTTCAACCTAGAAGAACAAAATTTGGTGAGCCAAGTGGGATATGTGTATTGATCATTACCACTATGTATCATCAAGGTTGGGTGAAAAAATATTTGCTGGTATTTCGGAAACTCGTTATTTCTTAGAAGCTTGGCAACCCCTCTCAATGAAAGTGCTTTTCCACAGTCTTTGCCTAGGGATTCTTGAAGAGGAAACAAACCATAGAGACAAAATGAGAACTACTTTTTTTTTGTCAAGATTCAAAGAGCTACTACAATCCATCTTGGATTTAGAGTTCCAAATTCATCTATCTATATAGGAGAGAACAGAGGGAAACCTAAATATAAAAACTGCTACTGTAGACGAACGCTTCAACCTAGAAGAACAAAATTCGGTGAGCCAAGTGGGATTTGTGTTCTGATCATTACCACCAACAATCATCAAGATTGGGTGAAAACAATATTTGCTGGTATTTCGGAAAGTCGTTATTTCTTAGAAGCTTGGCAACCCCTCTCAATGAAAGTGCTTTTCCACAGTCTGTGCCTAGAGCTACTTGAAGAGGAAACAAACCACAGAAACAAAACTGAGAACTCCTTTATTTTGTCAAGTATCAAAGAGCTACTAAAAACTATGTTGGATTTAGAATTCCAAATTCATCTATATATAGGAGAGAACAGAGTGAAACCTAAAAATAAAAACTGCTACTGTAAACAAACGCTTCAACCTAGAAAAACAAAAATTGGTGAGCCAAGTGGGATTTGTGTACGTGTCATTACCACCACGTATCATCAAGATTGGTTGAAAAAATATTTGCTGGTATTTCGGAAACTCGTTATTTCTTAGAAGCTTGGCAAACCCTCTCAATGAAAGTGCTTTTCCACAGTCAGTGCCTAGAGCTACTTGAAGAGGAAACAAACCATAGAGACTCCACTGAGAACTCCTTTATTTTGTCAAGTTACAACGAGCACTAGAAACCATGTTGGATTTAGAGTTCCAAATTCATCTATCTATATAGGAGAGAACAGAGGGAAAACTAAAAATAAAAACTGCTGCTGTAAACGAACGCTTCAAACTAGAAGAATAAAATATGATGAGCCAAGTGGGATTTGTGTACTGATCATTACCACCAAGTATCATCAAGATTGGGTGAAAAAATATTTCCTGGTCTTTCGGAAACTCGTTATTTCTTAGAAGCTTGGCAACCCCTCTAAATGAAAGTTCTTTTCCACAGTCTGTGCCTAGAGCTACTTGAAGAGGAAACAAACCATAGAGGCAAAACTGAGAACTCCTTTATTTTGGCCAGTTTCAAAGAGCTACTACAAACCATGTGGGATTTAGAGTTCCAAATTCATCTATCTATATAGGAGAGAACAGAGGGAATACTAAATTTAAAAACTGTTACTGTAGACAAACGCTTCAACCTAGAAGAACATAATTTGGTGAGCCAAGTGAGATTTGTGTACTGATTATGACCACCAAGTATCATCAAGATTGGGTGAAAAAATATTTGCTGGTATTTCGGAAACTCGTTATTTCTTAGAAGCTTGGCAACCCCTCTCAATGAAAGTGCTTTTCCACAGTCTGTGCCTAGAGCTACTTGAAGAGGAAACAAACCATAGAGACTAAACTGAGAACTCCTTTATTTTGTCAAGTTTCAGAGAGCTACTACAAACCATGTTGGATTTAGAGTTCCAAATTCATCTATCTATATAGGAGAGAACAGAGGGAAACCTAAAAATAAAAACTGCTACTGTAGACAAACGCTTCAACCTAGAATAACAAAATTCGGTAAGCCAAGTTGGATTTATGTCCTGATCATTACCACCAAGTATCATCAAGATTGGGTGAAAAAGTATTTCCTGTTATTTAGGAAACTCATAATTTCTTGGAAGCTTGGCAACCCCTTTCAATGAAATTGCTTTTCCACAGTCTCTGCTTAGGGCTACTTGAAGAGGAAACAAACCATAGAGACAAAACGGAGAACTCCTTTATTTTGTCAAGTTTCAGAGAGCTACTACAAACCATGTTGGATTTAGAGTTGCAAATTCATCTATATATATAGGACAAAACAGAGGGAAACCTAAATATAAAAACTGCTACTGTAGACGAACGCTTCAACAAGAAGAACAATATTCGGTGAGCCAAGTGGGATATGTGTCCTGATCATTACCACCAAGTATCATCAAGATTGGGTGAAAAAATATTTCCTGGTCTTTCGGAAACTTGTTATTTCTTAGAAGCTTGGCAACCCCTCTCAATTAAAGTGCTTTTCCACAGTCTGTGCCTAGAGCTACTTGAAGAGGAAACAAACCATTGAGACAAAACTGAGAACTCCTTTATTTTGTCAAGTTTCAAAGAGCTACTACAAACCATGTTGGATTTAGAGTTCCAAATTCATCTATCTATATAGGAGAGAACAGAGGGAAACCTAAATATAAAAACTGCTACTGTAGACGAACGCTTCAACCTAGAAGAACAAAATTCGGTGAGCCAAGTGGGATTTGTGTCCTGATCATTACCACCAAGAATCATCAAGATTGGGTGAAAAAATATTTGCTGGTATTTCGGAAACTCGTTATTTCTTAGAAGCTTGGCAACCCCTCTCAATGAAAGTGCTTTTCCACAGTCTGTGCCTAGAGCTACTTGAAGAGGAAACAAACCATAGAGACAAAACGGAGAACTCCTTTATTTTGTCAAGTTTCAAAGAGCTACTACAAACCATGTTGGATTTAGAGTTCCAAATTCATCTATCTATATAGGAGAGAACAGAGGGAAACCTAAATATAAAAACTGCTACTGTAAACAAACGCTACAACCTAGAAAAACAAAAATTGGTGAGCCTAGTGGGATTTGTGTACGTGTCATTACCACCACGTATCATCAAGATTGGTTGAAAAAATATTTGCTGGTATTTCGGAAACTCGTTATTTCTTAGAAGCTTGGCAAACCCTCTCAATGAAAGTGCTTTTCCACAGTCAGTGCCTAGAGCTACTTGAAGAGGAAACAAACCATAGAGACTAAACTGAGAACTCCTTTATTTTGTCAAGTTTCAAAGAGCTACTACAAACCATGCTGGATTTAGAGTTCCAAATTTATCTATCTATATAGGAGAGAACAGAGGGAAACCTAAATATAAAAACTGCTACTGTAGATGAACGCTTCAACCTAGAAGAACAAAATTCGGTGAGCCAAGTGGTATTTGTGTCCTGAACATTACCACCAAGTATCATCAATATTGGGTGAAAAAATATTTGCAGGTATTTCGGAAACTCGTTATTTCTTAGAACCTCGGCAACCCCTCTAAATGAAAGTGGTTTTCCACAGTCTGTGCCTAGCGCTACTTCAAGAGGAAACAAACCATAGAGACAAAAAAGAGAACTCGTTTATTTTGTCAAGTTTCAAAGAGCTACTACAAACCATGTTGGATTTAGAGTTCCAAATTCACCAATCTATATAGGAGAGAACGGAGGGAAACCTAAATATAAAAACTGCTACTGTAGACGAACGCTTCAACTAGAAGAACAAAATTCGGTGAGCCAAGTGGGATTTGTGTCATGATCATGACCACCATGAATCATCAACATTGGGTGAAAAAATATTTGCTGGTATTTCGGAAACTCGTTATTTCTTAGAAGCTTGGCAACCCCTCTCAATGAAAGTGCTTTTCCACAGTCTGTGCCTAGAGCTACTTCAAGAGGAAACAAACCATAGAGACAAAAAAGAGAACTCCTTTATTTTGTCAAGTTTCAGAGAGCTACTACAACCCATGTTGGATTTAGAGTTCCAAATTTATCTATCTATATAGGAGAGAACAGAGGGAAACCTAAATATAAAAACTGCTACTGTAGACGAACCCTTCAACCTAGAAGAACAATATTTGGTGAGCCATGTGGGATTTGTGTCCTGATCATTACCACCATGAATCATCAAGATTGGGTGAATAAATATTTGCTGGTATTTGGGAAACTCGTTATTTCTTAGAAGCTTGGCAACCCCTCTCAATGAAAGTGCTTTTCCACAGTCTGTGCCTAGATCTACTTGAAGAGGAAACAAACCACAGAAACAAAACTGAGAACTGCATTATTTTGTCAAGTATCAAAGAGCTACTAAATCCATGTTGGATTTAGAGTTCCAAATTCATCTATCTATATGGGAGAGAACAGAGTGAAACCTAAAAATAAAAACTGCTACTGTAAACGAAGGCTTCAACCTAGAAAAACAAAAATTGGTGAGCAAAGTGGGGTTTGTCTACTTGTCATTACCACCACGTATCATCAAGATTGGATGAAAAAATATTTGCTGGTATTTCCTAAACTCGTAATTTTTTGGAAGCTTGGCAAACCCTTTCAATGAAAGTGCTTTTCCACAGTCTTTGCTTAGGGCTACTTGAAGAGGAAACACACCATAGAGACAAAACTGAGAACTACTTTTTTTTGTCAAGTTTCAAAGACCTACTGAAACCATGTTGGATTTAGAGTTCCAAATTCATCTATCTGTATAGGAGAGAACAGAGGAAAACCTAAATATAAAATCTGCTACTGTAGACAAACGTTTCAACCTAGAAAAACAAAATTCGGTGAGCCAAGTTGGATTTGTGTCCTGATCATTACCACCAAGTATCATCAAGATTGGGTGAAAAAGTATTTCCTGGTATTTTGGAAACTCGTTATTTCTTAGAAGCTTGGCAACCCCTCTCAATCAAAGTGCTTTTCCACAGTCTGTGCCTAGAGCTACTTGAAGAGGAAACAAACAATAGATACAAAACGGAGAACTCCTTTATTTTATCAAATTTCAAAGAGCTAATACAAACCATGCTGGATTTAGTGTTCCAAATTCATATATCAATATAGGAGAGAACAGAGGGAAACCTAAATATAAAAACTGCTACTGTAGACGAACGCTTCAACCTAGAAGAACAAAATTTGGTGAGCAAAGTGGGATATGTGTATTGATCATTACCACTATGTATCATCAAGGTTGGGTGAAAAAATATTTGCTGGTATTTCGGAAACTCGTTATTTCTTAGAAGCTTGGCAACCCCTCTCAATGAAAGTGCTTTTCCACAGTCTTTGCCTAGGGATTCTTGAAGAGGAAACAAACCATAGAGACAAAATGAGAACTACTTTTTTTTTGTCAAGATTCAAAGAGCTACTACAATCCATCTTGGATTTAGAGTTCCAAATTCATCTATCTATATAGGAGAGAACAGAGGGAAACCTAAATATAAAAACTGCTACTGTAGACGAACGCTTCAACCTAGAAGAACAAAATTCGGTGAGCCAAGTGGGATTTGTGTTCTGATCATTACCACCAACAATCATCAAGATTGGGTGAAAACAATATTTGCTGGTATTTCGGAAAGTCGTTATTTCTTAGAAGCTTGGCAACCCCTCTCAATGAAAGTGCTTTTCCACAGTCTGTGCCTAGAGCTACTTGAAGAGGAAACAAACCACAGAAACAAAACTGAGAACTCCTTTATTTTGTCAAGTATCAAAGAGCTACTAAAAACTATGTTGGATTTAGAGTTCCAAATTCATCTATATATAGGAGAGAACAGAGTGAAACCTAAAAATAAAAACTGCTACTGTAAACAAACGCTTCAACCTAGAAAAACAAAATTGGTGAGCCAAGTGGGATTTGTGTACGTGTCATTACCACCACGTATCATCAAGATTGGTTGAAAAAATATTTGCTGGTATTTCGGAAACTCGTTATTTCTTAGAAGCTTGGCAAACCCTCTCAATGAAAGTGCTTTTCCACAGTCAGTGCCTAGAGCTACTTGAAGAGGAAACAAACCATAGAGACTCAACTGAGAACTCCTTTATTTTGTCAAGTTACAAAGAGCACTAGAAACCATGTTGGATTTAGAGTTCCAAATTCATCTATCTATATAGGAGAGAACAGAGGGAAAACTAAAAATAAAAACTGCTGCTGTAAACGAACGCTTCAAACTAGAAGAATAAAATATGATGAGCCAAGTGGGATTTGTGTACTGATCATTACCACCAAGTATCATCAAGATTGGGTGAAAAAATATTTCCTGGTCTTTCGGAAACTCGTTATTTCTTAGAAGCTTGGCAACCCCTCTAAATGAAAGTTCTTTTCCACAGTCTGTGCCTAGAGCTACTTGAAGAGGAAACATACCATAGAGGCAAAACTGAGAACTCCTTTATTTTGGCCAGTTTCAAAGAGCTACTACAAACCATGTGGGATTTAGAGTTCCAAATTCATCTATCTATATAGGAGAGAACAGAGGGAATACTAAATTTAAAAACTGTTACTGTAGACAAACGCTTCAACCTAGAAGAACATAATTTGGTGAGCCAAGTGAGATTTGTGTACTGATTATGACCACCAAGTATCATCAAGATTGGGTGAAAAAATATTTGCTGGTATTTCGGAAACTCGTTATTTCTTAGAAGCTTGGCAACCCCTCTCAATGAAAGTGCTTTTCCACAGTCTGTGCCTAGAGCTACTTGAAGAGGAAACAAACCATAGAGACTAAACTGAGAACTTCTTTATTTTGTCAAGTTTCAGAGAGCTACTACAAACCATGTTGGATTTAGGGTTCCAAATTCATCTATCTATATAGGAGAGAACAGAGGGAAACCTAAAAATAAAAACTGCTACTGTAGACAAACGCTTCAACCTAGAATAACAAAATTCGGTAAGCCAAGTTGGATTTATGTCCTGATCATTACCACCAAGTATCATCAAGATTGGGTGAAAAAGTATTTCCTGTTATTTAGGAAACTCATAATTTTTGGAAGCTTGGCAACCCCTTTCAATGAAATTGCTTTTCCACAGTCTCTGCTTAGGGCTACTTGAAGAGGAAACAAACCATAGAGACAAAACGGAGAACTCCTTTATTTTGTCAAGTTTCAGAGAGCTACTACAAACCATGTTGGATTTAGAGTTCCAAATTCATCTATCTATATAGGAGAAAACAGAGGGAAACCTAAATATAAAAACTGCTACTGTAGACGAACGCTTCAACCTAGAAGAACAAAATTCGGTGAGCCAAGTGGGATTTGTGTCCTGATCATTACCACCAAGAATCATCAAGATTGGGTGAAA